>NC_063350.1:44199965-44227638 GCF_021869965.1 Rhincodon typus | reverse complement strand
GCTGTGTTCATCCAGCTCCACACTTTGTTATCTCATTTTAGTTTTCTGTTGTCTGAAGGTCTGGGTTGTTCTTATTTTAACCAAGTCAGAAAGTCATTTTGAATAGTAAGTTAAAAAAAACATAATTTCTAAGAAATCATGTGACTTTAGGTAAAGGAGCATCAAACAGAGAAATATAGAAACTAGGTGTACGAATAGTCCTTGCGGCCCTTTTAGCCTGCTCCACTATTCAATATGTTCATGGTTAATCCTCTATCTCAATGCCATACTCCAACTTTCTCCCATAAATGCTGATGCCTTTAAACTCTAAAAATCTAACCAGATCTTGAATACGTTCAGTGAATTAGCCACCACAATCTTCTGTGATGGAGAATTCCATTGGTTCACTACTCTTTGAGTAAAGAAATCATTGCTTATCTCAGTCCGAAATGATCTATCCTGGATCCTGAGACTGTGTCACGTGGTTCTAGATTCCCCAACCAAAGAAAGTAACCACCTGGCATCTAGTCAGTCCAGCCCTGTTAGGATTTTATATGTTTCATTCAGATTCCCTCTCAAAATATTAATGTCTAATGAGTACTGGCTAATCTAACCAATCTCCCCTCATACAGCAGTCCTGTCATCCCTGTGAATCTCTGCTGCACTCCCTTTATAGAAAGTATATCATTAGGTAGAGACTCCAAAACAGCATACAAACTACAGTGTGGAGCTGGAGGAACACAGCAGGCCAGCTGACATCAGCTTTCCTGCTCCTCTGATGTTACCTGGCCTGCTGTGTTCCTCCAGCTCCACACTGTGTTATCTCTGACTCCAGCATCGGCAGTTCTTACTATCTCTGATACAATACTACGGATGTATTCTCACCAAGACCCTTTATAACTAATAAAATGGCACAGTGTCTCACTGGCTAGCAAGGGTGGCACAGTGTACCAATGATTAGCACTGCTACCTCACAGCACCAGGGACCCAGGTTTGATTCCACCCTCAGGCAACTGTCTGTGTGGAATTTGCACATTCTCCCTGCGTCTGCAGGGGTTTCCTCTGGGTGCTCTGGTTTCCATTCACAGTCGCAATGATGTGCAGGCTAGGTGGATTAGCCATGGCAAATGCAGGGTTACCCAGATAGGGTGGGTCTGGGTGGGATGCTCTTTGGAGGGTTGATCTGGACTCAGTGGGCTGAATGGCCTGATTTCACTCTGTAGGGATTCTATGATTCCTCACTTCTCAGCTCAAATCCTGTTGCAACGAAGGCCAATACACCATTTGCCTTCCAAACTGCTCACTGCACCTGCCTGACTATTTTCCTTGACTGGTGTACAAGTACACCTAGATCCCTTCATCCACATTCCAATATGTCACCATTTAAACAATACCCTTCCTTTCTGTTTTTTTACACCAAAGTGTATAACTTCATATTTAGTACTGCATCTGCCATATTTTTGTCCACTCACTTGACTTGTCTAAATCACCTTGAAGCTTCTCTGCACCCTCTTCACAACTCACATTCCCATCCAGTTTTGTGTTGTCAGCAAACGAAACGCAAACTCGAAACAGTAGCTTGCTCTCTCTCCATGGATGCTGTCTGACCTGCTGTCATCTCTAGCATTTGTTGCTTTCAATAACATCCTGGTAAATCTCCTTTGCACTCTTTCTGGTGCAGTTACATCCCTCCTGTAATGTAGATTGCAGAATTGTACACAATACTCTAGAGTGCAGCCTGACCAATGTTTTATACAGTTACAAAATAACCTTCCTGCTCTTAAACTCAATGCCTCGACTAATAAAGACACAGAGACAAAGATGGCCCTTCACTGAGATTTGGGTGTTTGTATACCAATTGTTGGGTTGAATTTTTCTTCCTGATATTAGTAAAGAGATTATTCTAAATCTTGCATGAAATAACTTTGTTCATGTTTTCATTTGCATAATAAACTGTAATGTGCTTTTCTTAAAAATGCATGGCAGCCTTTTGTGACTAGGTTCAGTGAATAACCTCCATGTAAGCAAAGAGAAAAAAAAACACATGTTTTATCAAGCCAGGTCTCACTCAGAATTGTCCAGTAGAACCAATCAGCTGGGTTCATAACAACTGTCTAACTCCAATGAGTAGGCCACTACCCAAAACCTAGACTGAAGGAAAAAACAAATACAATGTTACTATGAAACTTGAATCCTAACCAAAAAATTATCATGGAAGATATCATTTATCCTTGATTAATATTGATCCAATCATATCTAAAAAGTGTCTTTTCAATTCAGGATGAAACAGATACTAATTAGATTTCAATTCCTGTAATTATTAATAAGATAAGATCAGATTTTTGACACAATCTATATATACTCCTAGTCCACATGGGCAACTGTATATAGCTCTTTCTAGAATGAGGTGGTTTGATTTTGTCAAAGTTTTAATGAAAATAAATTAGAAATCCTGCATTTAAAGAATAACTGCTGTAATAAAGAGATTGATTCAACCACAAACATTTTGCTCTGCCAGAACTTATATAATGATGAGGATTGAACTAGATGGAAGAGAGGCTGAAACATATCTGCTACTGAAAGTAAGTTTTATCAAGTTACAAAGCAAACAAAATACTGAGCTAGAATACCAATATAGTCCATCTTCGAGATAATCATCCTTAAATATGTAGAATACTCTGAATATACTGAACATTGAATAATGCATTCAGTTCTGGTCACCAAGAAACAAAATGACTGTTCAAGCCCTGGAAGCTTTTCAGAGAAGATAACAAGGTTGATCGAACATGTCAGAGAAATTAATAATGAAGATAGGTTCATAAAATTTATGTTCTTCAATACAGTTTTGAAACCTAAGTGTAAAAGACACTTATGTCGGGAGCACAAAGGATTAATTCTGAAACCATTTTAAGTTAAACTATGATTACTGAAAAAAAGTACAAATATGCAGACTGGTAAAAGATATGTTCCGAGCAATTAAGAGGTATATCTTCACAAAATGCCAGAAACCAGAAATTGTCTTTGAATAAACTAGTGAAGCAAAGTCACAAGTTGCTCCATGAAATGTAAGATACAGTCATGGTAGGGAAGGGCTTGGTGGTGAGGGGTGATGGGGGAAAGATCAATGTGTAATTATAGGTTTCTTTTTTTCCTCATGTATACTTTGTAACATTTCTGATCAATGAAGGGCTTTAGCCAAGAATTATTGCAGTGACTCCTACCTAATTTGCATCAATTATATTGCAATGAAAATTCCACCACAATGTTTTAAATTCAATTGACAGCCTTAGGATTTCCCCACACTTCAAAGTGCCATGCACAATCAGTGAGGCATGTGAGCATGGTTTTTCAGTTATTGAGTCGATCCTACAATTTAATACGTATAATAACAAGTGTTGACTTCAACAAAGCAGCTATTTGCTTCATTTATTCTAACAACAGGCTTTATTTTATTACCTTCAGGGTATTTGTAATTTTCTGTGATATCCTCACGGTCATCGCTGCCAACACACTTGGTGCTGATGTACTGGCCAACAAGTCTTGTATTAGAGTCAATTTTCATCTTTTTCCCCTTTTTAGAATAGACCCAAGTCTCACAATCTGCATTGACTTCAGCAAATATGAAAGGAACATCGTAGCATATGTCTGTCTCCCCCTCTTTGATGGCTTTCACTGGGGCTGGCCCACAGCAGAATACTCCTGGTAAACAAAAATGATCCTGAATATTTGTTACTGTAATTTGGAGAGTGGTGTTGGTTTATTTCAATGTTACATTTTATCTGTAAACTGCTGTTACTCTAAACCATACAGAAATTAATAGAGTGAATATAACTTTGCACTGAGGTGTCATGTCATGACAGTGTAAAGTAAATCATTCTTAGGTTGTATGGAATCTAAACAATAATTAAGGGAGACAATGGCCTCTTAATCCAGATACCCAGGTAATGTTCTGGGGACCGGGGTTCAAATCTACCATGGCAGATGATGAAATTCGAATTCAATGAAAAATCAATCTGGAACCAAGACTATAGTGGTGACAATAAAACCATTGCCGATTGTCAGAAAAACCGATTTGGTTCACTAAAGTTTTTTAGGGAAAGAAACTGTCATCCTTACCTGTTCTGGCCTACATGTGACTCCAGACCCACAGCAATGTGTTTGACTCTCTATTGCCCTCTGGGCAATTAGAGATGGGCAATAAAATGATGGTCTAGCCAGCAATACCCTCATCCCGTGGATGAACAAAAAATAATTGACAACAGTCAGCAACCTTCTGTCTCACACTCCTAAAGTTAAAATTACACCCCATTTATTCAACTGTTGTCCGTTATCTGACTATCGGTATTTATTTTCAATGTGTGTTTTGGCTTTTTAACTGTATGATACAACTGAGTGGCTGGATAGGCCAGTTCAGAGAGCAATTAAGAGTGAACCACATTGTTGTGGGTCTGGAGTTACATGTAATCCAGATTAGGTAAGGATGGCAGATTTCTTTCCTAAAAGATATTAGTGAACGAAATAGTATTATTTTTCAACAGTGACAATGGCTTTACTATAACCATTATGCCAGCATTTTTTTTCTTTATTATGCAATTAAGACTGTAATCATCATTTGTTTATTTGTATCTGGACCTTCACTTTTCTCCTGTGGCGTTGGGTCAAGTGCCTGCCATCCATCATTACCAGTTCTCAAATCGTATCTTGCCATCCAAGATTCTACCCAAACATGGAAATTCCTGAAATACAACAACATATAGGACTCTTCAGTCAGAGTACTCAAATTTCTACGGAAAAAAATAAACCTATTGAGCAAAAGGTACATATTGTATTTGTTAAATAATTGGAAGCCTGATTAATGATTTTCTTGCCAGTAACAATTTCAGTTTGGATGAATTTTTCAACAGGCAAAAATATCTTAACATGGGTTGATACTTTAGAATCACAACATTTTAAAGGCACAGTACAGTTACAGTTTTAACTCACCATATACTATCTTCTGATTTGCCCAGTTCCATTCCTTCTTCATCATACTCACTCTCAATGATTAAGTTTCCATTGGTGTCATGAGCAGATTCAAAGTTTGTAACAACACGGGTTGGAATTCCTAAGCACCTCAGAACTAAAGAAAGGAAAAGTGATTAATTTATTTTGAACGTTATTCCATTTTCATGACAGTGACAGCATAAGGATCTCACAAAATTCAATTTAGTCCATAATTTTAAATTGTAATTTCAGATGATGTTTGTAGTAATATTTTCATGATTTAAGAATACGTTTTTTATATTCAGAAACAGAGCGGTCAGGTTTTATTCTTGGAAAGCTGATACTATTTACATAGAATGTCTTATGGAATTGACCGACACAAGGAATGTTTGAAGCAAACAGCATTGACATCTTTTGAGAGACATTTGAGGCAAACATGTAGGGGGAGAGACATGAGGTCAGAGTGGGAAATGGTTGTTGGAGTGGGAGGATATGCTGTATAGACAGGAATAGTTGGATCATGGATCATTTTGTCCTGTTGGTTCTATATAATTAAATAAAATGAGTCACTTTCATCAAAAAAATGAACAAATCGCACAAGGGAGGGAGGGAAAGGCATTTAAGTGAAATGCTCATTGATTCTAATGGCAATATTGTTTTGATTTGTTCCATAAAATATGGGACTAATTGAACCTGTTAACTTAGAATCTATATAAATATAGATTGAAATTATGCAAAGTCATATATATTTGGATTAAAACATACTTCAAATATATAAGAGAATATTTAAATGCACACTCTTTTTGGTTTCAATGTCATTTCCACGTGAAAACCAAATTGTGCCTACCTGTGCAGGCTACAGCTGCAAACACCCAACACTGCCCATAGCAAACCGGCTGACAGCCACTGTGGTTCCACTGACGAAGAATGGCAACACTTCCATTCCATTTCCCTGGATACACTCCATCAGTATATGGATCATCCCATTTGCCAAAGAGTACTCCATTATCATCATTACAATTTATCTGAAAGGTTAAGACTGAAATGTTGTGCTGGCTTTGTTATGGAGTTGTGACAATTTTGAGAAGAAAAATACACCAATGGGTCAATGTGATAATTTACAACCATTTGTTGAACTGAACTACTTAAAGCATCACTCATTTTCTGGTACTGAAATATTTTCAGTCTTTTGCAGTGAATTAAAAGACTATCCTTGCTCTCAGCATAACTTCAGCAAAATGTCAAGGCTTGAGGTGACAATCAATGTGGTTCAAGCTTTTAATTGAATCTGTGACATTGACAGCCATTGTACATGAAGATGAACTCCAGAGGTGAAATCGATCAGGTAACCCACAAATAGCCAAATGAAAAAAAAATGAAGAAGACTGTAAAGCTATTCAACACATTGGGTAGAATCTTATTAAGGCCTGAATGCCATGGGCTATGGCATGAAATGTGGCAGAATCACATGTGAAGTCCAGCAAGGTCTATCTCAATCTTTTAAGCAAGTCCCAGGTATCAAGGTAAGGATCCAATCACCAGGACTGTGACATCTCATATTTGTGAAACACTCATGGTCCTCATGGTATCTCTCTGCACTGATCTACATTGCAACTAGTATTGAAAGGCAACTCTGCCGCAAGTTCACAGGGACAGGCACCCATCTCACGGATTAGACCATGCTGCAATTTAGCACTGCATGCTTACTCTCTTAGCACTTGTTTAGATGCGTACCTGCATGCTTGCAGCGTGCATGCTTTGCCTTACTCTGTCTTGCCACACTATACCATGCCTGTTAGCATGTTGGCACTTCAGCCAGAGCTTAAAGACTACCTGTACTGCTGTACTGATGTCCTGTTTTGTGCAGACACACTGCCCATCATGTGTTGGGTAGAGTGGGAGGTCATTTCCTGTACAGCACAGTGTCCCACAAGCAGCGTAGTTTTGTGGCTGTGATGCCATTATGTTGCTGGTGAGGGCAATGCCAGATTGCCAATATTGTCTAGCAGCACAGTAGCCTTTTAAAAGTTATACCAAGGATGCCAGTATTTCAGCAAATATCCAGTAGGTAGCGAACCGCGGTGGAACTGTGCCAAGTAAGATGAGTGATGGGCTAGAATCAGCGGGGGGTGGGCAACATAGGACAAATAGGTAGTTAATAAGATGAGTTTGGTAAGATACAATGAGAATCTCACTAGACATCATGGTAAGAAACCTTCCAAAAGGCTCAACAAATCTGATTCAATCAACAAATGTAAGCTTCAGTCCATTGTCATAAATAATCTAAGCTCATAAAAGCTTGAGCAGTCAGCAGTAGCATACTTAGTCTTCTGGAATACATTATTAGGTCATGCTTTGAAATGGTACACTGTTGTTCATTAAGACTACTAACTTTGTAGTCCTGTTCTTACCATAGCAGACACTATTCTACAGATGTAAACAGGTGAACTTCTGCGTGCACAATCTTTCGCTGGGTTTTTCAGATGTTTGTGACTATTGTCTAGTAACTTAAGGCAGATGTCTAAAATATCTTCTTCAAACTAGAAAACAGATTAAAAAATTGTTTTGTGTCATGAACACTGCTTAAAAGAATTAGCTTTATGATATGTAATATTCATGAACAATTCTTCGGAAAAGAGTACGGTGAGCAAGCAACTAGGAGATAAGGGAAAAAAAACAGTTGGAGCTTTGTTATTAAAGACAACTTAATAGCAAATGTTCTCAGTTTTACAAAGACCTGTCCAAAGTTCCATGGCAGATGTTGAATGTATTCAGTGCAACCCGTGAAGATAATTCCTTGCTCATTTAGCACATACTCGTTTAGCTGCGCAGCATCATTCATAAAGACTTCATCCTCTAAAAGAAAAGGAAAGTGCAAGAATTACAAAAGCTACGACTTGTGGGCTGTAGAAGATTTGAACAGGATCTCCTTAATGCCAGAGATCTTCATAGCTGGCTAAGTCCTTCTGCTCATCATACATCTTAAGGCGCAACAATAGAAGGAGCTAGCAAGTCATTTTTAATATTCAGATCAGTAAATCATTTTAAGGATGCACTGCTTCTATGAAGAAAATACTTGATTGTTTACTTCATATATGTTTCATGCAAAAAAACTAAATGTCATGCTTTTCTCAAGCTGAAGGTTAAGTTCCAGAGTTGAAATTACAAGGGGCATAATGGTGCACTGTGCATGGCATTTACTTATCATTTCCAATGTTTATCATGCCACATTCTCGATGATAAATGATGGATGCTGAAGTGGGACCTGTAATTATTTGGTCCCTGACTATGTGCATGCAAATTAAAAAGAAATCAAACAGTAAGGGAAACTTCTGTGTGCTGACATTTCAGTACAACTGGGGCATTGAAGACATTTAGAGTTTGTATTTTGCTATTGATTGTGTGTTTATCTCTGGATATGTTAGAATTTGGAACATAATTCACACAACAGCAGTGATAATTATTCAACACAAATTGTAATCTCTAGAAGGTCAACTAATAATCAAATTCAAATCACCATGGCTGTGTACGTTGTTTTGCATACAATAGCCTTCTTAAAGATTCACTACTTAGAAGACCAAGGGCAGCAGATACATGATAACACTACTACCTGCAAAATCAGTTTCAAGTCATACATTCTCCTGACTTGAACCCATATTGCCCCTTCTTCCCTGTCACAGGATCAAATTCCTAGAAGTCTCTCCCTAATGGTACTATGGGTGTGCCTGCCCCATGTACTGAAGCAATTCAAAAAGGCAGCTCATTCTCACTTCCTCTCATGGGCAATAAATGCTGACCTAGACAACGATGTCCACATATCATGAACAAATTTTTTAAATCTGTTCACTGTCAATGGACCAGATCTTGCTGTAAAAATAATGTGTTCACACACACTCACACACACACACACACACAAATATGTAAATCAGGAGATTAACAGATACACTGTGAGTGTGTGACTTGCATAGCTCCATAACTTGCTGGTGGCTTGATGCCACCCAGCTCTTGGATTAGACCTCTTGCATCACAAGACTGTTTGCTTGATCTCTTCATGCTCACTAACCTTGAGTCTACCTGGATGGTCATGGTTATGCCTTGTCTTGCCTTTTTGAACTTAACAATGGCCCCACCCTACCCCCTTCCACACCACATCCAGCCAGAGCTACCAATCTCATTTAATTCTGCATTGCCTTGTCTTGCCATTTTGCTTTTCCTTTATTCATTCATGGGATGAGGGCGTCACTGCCAGGCAGCATTTATTGCCCATCTCTAATTCCCAGAGGCCAATGTCCCTAAAGGATATTAGTGAACCAGACGGGTTTTTTTTTCCCAACAACCAACCATGGATTCATGGTCATCATTAAACTCTTAATTCCAGATAATTATTGAATTAAAGTTCCACCATCTGCCATGGCGGGATTTGAACCCGGGCCCCCAGAACATTAGAGACAACAAGGTGCAGGGCTGGATGAACACAGCAGGCCAAGCAGCATCATAGGAGCAGAGAGGCTGACGTTTCGGGCCGAGACCCTTCATCAGAAAAGGGGGAGGGGAAGGGGGTTCTGAAATAAATAGGGAGAGAGTGGGAGGCGGATAGAAGATGGATAGAGGAGAGGATAGGTGGAGAGGAAACAAACAGGTCGAAGAGGCGGGGATGGAGCCAGTAAAGGTGAGTGTAGGTGGGGAGTTAGGAAGGGGATAGGTCAGTCCAGGGAGGACGGACAGGTCAAGGGGGCGGGATGAGGTTGGTCGGTAGGAGATGGAGGTGCGGCTTGAGGTGGGAGGAGGGGATAGGTGGCAGGAAGAACAGGTTAGGGAGGCAGGGACGAGCTGGACTGGTTTTGGGATGCGGTAGGGGGAGGGGAGATTTTGAAACTTGTGAAATCCACATTGATACCATTGGGCTGCAGGGTTCCCAAGCGGAATATGAGTTGCTGTTCCTGCAACCTTCGGGTGGCATCGTTGTGGCACTGCAGGAGACCCAGGATGGACATGTCGTCTGAGGAATGGGAGGGGGAGTTGAAATGGTTCGCGACTGGGAGGTGCAGTTGTTTATTGCGAACCGAGCGTAGGTGCTCTGCAAAGCGGTCCCCGAGCCTCCGCTTGGTTTCCCCAATGTAGAGGAAGCCACACCGGGTACAGCGGACACAGTATACCAAATTGGCAGATGTGCAGGTGAACATCTGCTTGATGTGGAAAGTCTTCTTGGGGCCTGGGATGGGGGTGAGGGAGGAGGTATGAGTCTCTGGGCTAACATTAGGCCATTACCTTCCTCTTGTGTGCAGACTTAAGGCCAAGATACTTGTCATGGTTGTCAGCAGTCCTTAGTCAAGTGCAAGAAGACAGCCTTCAGTCAGGAGATCCTGGCACAATAATTCAAGTGCAGTCTCTGATATTGATTCCAAGGTTTGCACACAGTCACGTGGGGCTGTCAGGGTCAGTATTCTCCCCTTAAAGAGGGTGAGGCGCTGAATGTCAGACAGCCCACTGCCCACCATGCCTATTTCTGCCCCATTTCTCCTGGATTTAGAGAAAGAATGAGAGATTGAGCAAGATGAACGTGGATGGCACAGCTGTTTGTGCTGAAGATGTAGGGAAAACAATGGTAAGGGAGTGTTCTCAAGTGAGTGAGTAGGCAGCACAGGTGCTATTTAGGATTAGAAAGCAGATGGTCTGAGGTGGGTGAGAGACAGTGAGGGTAAATATTGTATGTAATTCTGAGAGAGATAGAACATCGGTAGAATTTGGTGGGTGGTGAGTGCAGTAACAGAGGTAGAGTGAGCTTGAGGTAGCACTCATAAAACAGAGGATGTCATTGACCTTCTTCCTTTATTGCTGGGCATTCCTCAGACAGCTGAGATTTCAATTACACAGGTGGAACCTCGGACCAAGCTGGCAGTGTCTGTAAGCATGGCATCCTCTGCTGGTCCTAAGGGAAGCGATCAATCCTGTCTGCACCTCCTCATTCATCAGCATCTCCAGGTACCTATCCACAGAGTGGGGTGTGAGTTTCTCCTTTATTTGCCACACCCCAAGCAAATATCAGAGCCATGCAGGGCAGCTCTGGACTAACAGTGTTTATTCAGGTACACAACAGCCTTTTAAAGATGCTATAGCTGCCAGGGATACCAGCCTATTCCCAGATATCCTCATAGAGGTGAATTCTTCTAGGCAGAACAAGATGGTAGAATCCAGATAGCATTGGGCAAGAGGGGCACCATAGAGGCATGGTAGATAATTAATGAGATGGGCTTGGAACAACGCAGCAAGAAATCTCACCAAGTCCCACGCAGAAAGACATTCCTTAAAACGTGATGAAATTGACACTTAGTGAAAGTATTGTAAGATTCGAGTGTTTGTGTCATTCTCACTACTGCCTTCCCGAATATTTTTGTGTCTCTGCAAACTTGGCTATAGTATAACAAATTCATTCACCCAATAATTTAAATTATAATTTATGGTGGCATCAGCATTGAGCCTTTTTGTACTCTACTAGTTACAGGATTGATCCTGAAAATATCACATTTAACCCAACTCTTTGCCTTCTATCAGTTGGACAATCCTCTAGCCGTGCTAATATACTACATCCCAACAGTACAGGTTCTTATCCTATTAAGTAACATTATGTGTGATGTTTTAAGAAATGCCTTTTAGAAATGCAAATATACTACATCTACTAGCTCCCCTTTATCTGTTCTGCTTGTTACCTTCTCAAAGAATTCTAGTAAATTTTTCAGACATTATTTCCCCTTTATTAGGCCACATTGACTCTGTTTCATGATATTAAGTATTTCTAAAAATTCCGATATTACATCCTTTGTAGCAATATAACATTTTCCCAATGACAAGTAACCAGCTAACGGGCCTATGCTTACCTTTCTTTCTCTCTCTCTGCTCTTGATTAAGGGTTTTACATGGGCAGTTCTCTAATCCTCTGGAACTTCTCCAGAAACTACAGGTTCTTGAATGATCACTACCAGTGCATTCATTATCTCTGCAATAACTTCCTCTAATATTCTAGGATGCAATCTATCAGATCCAGTGGACATATCAGCCTTCAGCCCCATTAGTTTCCCTAATATTTTTTTCTCTGGTGACAGTCATTGTATCTACTCCCTCCCCATCTGTTTCCCCTTGATTTAGCATTACTGGAATGCTATTAGTGTCCTCTACCATGAAGACTGATGTAAAGCATCAATTCATCTCCTCTGCCATTTCCTGGTTCCCCATTATTACTTTTTAAGCCTCATTCTTTAATGGACCTATATTCACTGTGGCTACTTTCTTCCTTTCAACACGTTTAAAGAGCTCTTGCAGTCTATTTTGATATTATTTGCTCATTTTCCCTCATGCTTTATTTTCTCCCTCCTTTTTTCCTCTCTCTCTTTCTCACAGTCCTCTGGCTTATCACTAATCTTTGCTACATTGTGTGTGTTTTTTTTTTCAGTTCAATACTATCCTTAACTTTCTTGGTTGACCATGGCTGTTTTGTCCATTTCCAAGAAATCATCTTCCTGAGTGGGATATATCTTTGCTGCAAGTCCTGAACTATTTGCCGTTGAACATAGATCATAGAATCCCTACAGTGTGGAAACAGGCCCTTCGGCCCAATAAGTCCACACCGAACCACAGAGAATCCCACCCAGACCCATCCTTCTGTAACCCACCTAATCTACGCATCCCTGAACACTGTGGGCAATTTACCATGGCCAATCTACCTAACCTGCACATCTTTGGACTGTGGGAGGAAACCGGAGCACCCAGACAAAACGCACACATACATGGGGAGAACATGCAAACTCCACACAGACAGTTGCCCGAGGGTGGAATTGAACCTGGGTCCCTGGTGCTGTGAGGCAGCAGTACTAACCACTGTGCCACCGTGCCACCCTAAACATCAATTGTATTTTCTGCTAAACTCCTTTCCCAGTTCAATCCAGCTCACTGCCCTCGTTTTTTTTTGTAATTGTAGGTATTTAAGTTTAGCACAGTTGTTTCCAAGACAGTGTTTTTCTTACTTTATTTTCTCCGTTTTTCTCCCAAAATTTATCCAATCTTCCTTTGCTTCTCTTTATTCCTCTTTCTGTACTGGATTTGACTCTGATTTATGTTCCTCAATGGTCTTCCGTTTATTTCTCATCCTTAAATGTCATTGCATAATACGATATACTTTTAGTCCCATTGGTTACTGAGGTCTAAAATGGTCTGTTACCCTGACCACTGCAGAAAATTAAAGCCCAGACACATTTTGAGTGAGGGATGAAGGAGAAGCTAACTAATTGCAAACATCACGTGATACCCACTCTGATTAGAATTGGACCCATGTATTTATCTTTTCTATACAAGTAAGGACAGTCTTTTTTTTTATATGAGGTCCCACTCTCTGGAATAGTGAATTAATGTAATTTAGCATAAACCATGAGTAAACGTCATGGAGGAGATGATATAATCTTCCTCTAACTTAACTTAAAAAGCAAGACAACTGTAAGGAAGTTAGGAATGATCTAAATGGCCAAGTGCCCTGTGACCATGATCCCCAACTGTAATATGCAGCCTTTGCAACTTTACCTGTGTTGGTTTGTCACTCTAGCTAGTAATAAACAAAGACTTTGCATTTAGAAACATTCTATCAGCACAGAGACGATGGACCCAATATTTATTGGGGCTGGCTTCCACATTAGGGATACAGTTCTGGTCAAAATGTCTGGCTAGCCAGCATTAAAACTGAAGGAGAGAAAAGATCTGAGCTATATACTAAAATAAAATAAACAACTGCAGAAGCTGAAGAATTGAAACAAAGAAGAAATTGCTGCAGAAACTCAGCAGGTTTGGCAGCCATCTGTGAAGAGAAAGTAGAGTTAAAGTTTTGATTCGAAGGATCAAAGCATTACCCAGCAACTATGCCCCACTTCCACTCCCTTTACTGTGTCAGTTAAAACCTCCTGAGTTCAGGCTTGAAATTTTTATTTAAATTTTGGTATCACACCTGATCTACAGCTACAACTAGAGGTAACCAGCTCCAAGCTCTTGAACAGCATTTATCTGCCTGTACATTATGATTGCATGGACTCTTTTGAGCCAGTACCTTCAGTAGAAACTGGACAAGGTTAATAAGCATAGTTATTCCATCATTATCTTTGAGTTAAAAAAAGAGTCAAATATTTATATATAATACTTGGAAAAGAATCTACTCTGTTTTGAAGCTCCATATAAGTCGTAACTGTGTGTGTCATACACCACTTTTACTGGTATTTCCTTCTGGAATACATGTACTGACAATCAGCCAAGTACAAGGTACAATTGTGTCATGTGGATAGAAGGCATCATGATCACAAAGTTATCAGAAATCAATCTAAATTTCAAATTTCTTTAGACTTTCATATCTAAGTTTCAAAACAAGTTCAATTTAAGACTCCATGCACCAGTAAATAAACTTTCCTGAGAACATATAGCACTTATTCTTACATTTTCATATTGTATTTGTACAAACTAGAGTCTAGAATATCTAGAATAAAGCAACTTTTTATTCAAGTGACATTCAAGAAAATGTCACAAAGTCCTATTACTATCTTTAAAGCTTCAAGGAGAGTGCATCAAAAATTAGTATCTCCTCAAAGTAATAGCCTTCTGTTTAATCTGTATTATGGTTCTAACTGAGTAAATACAGGAAATCATTTGAATTGAATGTTAGAAGCAACGGTACCTGAGCACCATGGATTGAAAAGTACGACAAACTCCCCAAGTGGATAGATAAGAGTCTGATCCACAGTTACTTTCTGCAGGGCTAAGGTGTGACAACCAATCTTAGCATTTGGTGCTGTGCTTATAATTAGTGACAAACTGATCCTGGACGAGGAGACAACAACTGTACTCCATCTCTTTTTGTTTATTGTGTCCGATGGCGGAAACAGGATTTTAGTTCCTGAAGTCTCTGAAGGGTTAGTCCCTAAAACAAAGGAACAGAAATGAATTAATTAATTCTAAAGCTATTTAAACTGATTTTTAACCAATAATCAAAATTAGTGACCTTTAATGGAAGCACAATTTCTAGAACAGACATTAACTACTTGACTATCTTTCTCTCAGACAAACAATTAAAAATTAGCTACAAGGGTCAAACGATAGTTCTCTTAGACAATTATCTCATTTAGAATGATCCAAAATGCAGCTGAGGAGAACTACAAAGAGGTGTGGCTGTTGAATGTGTGCCATGTTTTTAAGAGACGTTTAAGGAAGCCATGTGCTAATGTTGTGACTCTGCTTGTCAATTGTCTGCTTTGGATTCGCAAGCTGCACAAACAGAAATCAGTTGTTTTGCTATAATATCTGGTTTGTAACTCAAGTGTTTTACTGTTTCAAACAAACTAATTCACAGATTCAATCAATCAATCCCTTCTTAGATCATTATCATTAGCACGAGACTGGCCCTTACATATATGGTCACCACAACTATCTGAATCTTTGAAAGTGTGCTTTCACTGCTTGGGTAGGTCTTCACAACTTCAAGTGCTGCACTCCGGTGATCAATTCTACAGCCTCAACTTTCCACTGTATGCATACTAATGGAGAAATAGAAAGCTTAGATGTATTCAAGTTTGAAATGGCACTAAATTGTGTGAGAAGAAGCAGAACAGTACAAAAGGACAGAAACAGGTTAAATATGTAGACTGCACTATGGCAAATGGAGGTCAATTTCGGAAAGTGAGGTCATCCACTTTAAACCTGTGAAATAAATTGAATATTTTCTTAATGATGAAAGACTAGAAGATGTGGAGGAGACACTAACTCCACATATTAGAGACCTCAATAGGGGATAAAAACTACTAATGTCTGTTGCACAGTTACAGAAGTTAATTTTACGGCCTATTGGAATGTTGACTCTAAATTAAAGGATGCTGAAATAAGGAAGTGTGGAAGTGATGTTTTACTTGTACAGAGCCTTTGTCAAATGCCATCTTGCAATACCGGCAGCGCTGGTGAAGCATCAATTTATTGATGATCCTTTGAGAAGCTGGTGATTACCCTTACTTAAACTGATGTATGTAGCAGTTTGATCTCACCTGGATCCTGGGCATAATGTCCACCTATATCTACTTGCAATAATGTGGCCCCATTGGATACAGTTGAACTGCAAAGAAAGGAGGAGCAGATAGACATAGGGTTCCTCAGCCCAACGTTTCTCACAGGCTTAGTTCCAATTACATACTGGAAATGATTACTTGTTTATCCCTAATTTCGCATCCTGTTTATAATCACCTGAAGACAGTAGATAAAGAATGCCTGCTTCATGACCTTTGGGCCTTCTGTGTGCTCAAATCTCATGTGGCACATTAATTATTTCCATCAGCGCCATATTTTCCATACCATGCTTTCTAATTATATGGCTGAAGAAATCCACCAGGCATCAGTAGTCTTTTATCCCCTACTGAGGTCTCTAATATGTGGAATTAATGGCCGCAATGATTCCATGTATGATTGCATGGTCTTAATGGGGTATATGATGAGGGGGATGGGGTAGTCTCGATGGGCCTTAAGACGTTTTTGGAATCTTCTTTTCTAATGCTTAGTTTTCAACTTGATGATAATGTCCTTTTCGGATAAGCTTTTCTCCTCGCTCTGTAATGTTCATTTTTTTCACCCTTGACAGGGGAGTAGTTTCAATCTGCAAAAGAAGTCAGGTGACCCTCAGATGGCCTTTTTTTGCAACATTTTGTGTCCAGTTTTTAAAATTTAAATGTTAATTTAAAATTCAGAATTTACGGAGGCAGGGCATAGATTTGTTTGTTTGAACTTTTATGCATTGCCTAAAAGAGTTTAAAGCATTTATTAACTAAGATGTCTAAAATTGCAATGATTTTCTGTGACTCCAGACCCACAGCAAATCTTGCTACAAGAATCCGAAGGGGATTTTTTGATTCATTCATGGGATGTGGGCATCACTAACCAGGCCAGCACATCATGGTCCATCCCTAATTGCCCAGAAGGCAGTTAAGTGTCAACCACATTGCTGTGGGTCTGGAGTCACATATAAGCCAGTCCAGGTAAGGATGGTAGTTTCCTTCCCTAAAGGACATTAGTGAACCAGATGAGTTTTTCCAACAATCGACAATGGTTTCATGATCACCATTAGACTCCTAATTTCAGATATTTGATAGGGTGGTACTGAATACATGTTTATTCTCATGTAGAAATGTAAACTGGAGGTGGGGGGGCATAGTTTAAAAATAGTAATAGTAATAGTAAGATGGAGATGAGGAGGAATTTCTTCTCTTAGAAAGTCATTAAGCTTTAAATTCTTATCTACAGAAGCAATATAAGTTAGGCCAGAATATATATTCAAGACTAACTAAGATTTTTGATTGACGAGGGAGTCAAGAATTATGAAAAACAGGCAGAAAAGTGGAGATAAAGCAAAATTCAGATCAATCAATAAATGATGGAAGATGTTCAATGGGCTGAATGGCCTATTCCTATTCCTATTCCTATTTCTAATGATCTAATGTCCAAGTCCAGTTAATGGAGTCGACTCCACTAACATGCTTGCAAGTGTTTGTTTAAATTTCACTGCCTTCAAATCAGAATGCTTAACTGCCAGAAAAGTAATTGCAAGCAAGCAACTAAACCACAAAATCTGATAACATTCTACTCAGACAGGATGCTGCAAAAGCAGTTGGCCATAATGTTGAAAATAAGGGGAAGCTACTGTATTTTATCTCAACTTTTTGCCCACTTTCAATATCCTGTCTGCTACTTCCTGTCTGGCCAACGGTAATTGCAAAAACTTAAAAAAAAAAGCATGTGAACATTTCATAACGAAAATTGCAATTCAACCATCAACTCATGTGACCCTTCAGTCATGCAAACCAATCAAAGAGATTGGCGGTACAAACACACACTAAAATCAGTTATTAGAGAAGTAAAAGAACAATGTTTTTTTTTTAAATTCCCTTTTTCAATTATCATTAATAGATACTCTGTGAAGTTTCCCGACATCATTGCAAAGTGATTACCTGTTTGAGCAACAAGTTTAAATTTGTCATTGTCTGGATCATATTGATTCCTGTTAAATTGCACTGTGATCTCGAAGGGCTGTCCACGCCTGACTATCAGTCGCTTGGTGCTGATCTCAGCAGTTCGGTGATCTCGGTTATTCTTCTCACAATGCAAGTCAATGTAACTCACATCTTGCATGATATGGTCTGCACCTTGAAGAAAGGGAAGATGTGTTAGGTGTTGAGAATTTGCAGCAATCAGGACTCCCCTAATGAGGACGTAACCAATTTTCTATTTTGTTAGAGTAGCAAAGGAAACTCATTCAAACGTATTAAGTTTTTATTCAACAATATAATTTAATGTAATTTCACCCACGGGGACTTTTATCTCATTTTTGTTTAAGTAAAATGATGAATGATATTCGTACATCTGAAGCTATCCTTCAAAATTATTGAAGAGTTAATGGTACATCAATTAAACACTGTACTTACATAATGACATTTAAATGCAGGACGGCAGTGATTGTAACAAGGTCAGCCAGATGAATAGGAGTTCCCTGATTGAGGCTTTTAACCTGAGAGATACCTGGCTTACAGTTAAAAAGAGGAGTGTCAGACATTCTGACACTCTGTGAGCTGGCTCTGAGGGAGCTGGGCCAATGACAATGACTTTCCATGTGTAAATGAAGGGTGACTTGGTGACGAGATACCAGCCTCAGTGGAGTTATTTCAATGGCAACGAGAGTAAAACACAGTCCTGAAGAAACTGGCTCGCAACAATCGTCTTTGAGATGGGATAAGAATTTCTGGCATCATGCCGTTATTTGGGAAGTTTGACTCATTCAACCATGTCGTTGAAGACTAGGCCCAGTACGTGGAAAGAATGCAATATTTTTTTCCCAGGCAAATGATATTGGGGCAGATGAAAAGCAATGACTAATTTTCCTGACAGCTTGTGGATCAGCAACTTTTTCAGTTATTAGGAGCTTAAGTTTCCCTGAAGCATCAGATACTAAAACCTTTCAGTTGATGGATTTAGTTAAGAAATATTACAAAACCAAGCCTCTTCTAATTCTGAGATGTTATCGTTTTTACTCAGCAATTCAAGAACCAGAAGAATCCGTATTGGGATTTTTGACTAGGTTAAGATGACAGGCAAAGGAATGTGAATTTCATTTAATCTTTAATGAGATGCTGAGAGACCATTTGGTATGTGCGATTAATGATGTAACCATGCAAAAGTGCTTACCAGCTGAAGCCCAACTGGACTTCAAACAGCACTACTACTGGCTTTATCATTGAAACATGCGGCAAATAGAATATATGAGTTGCAGGGTACTCTGAGGAACTGGACACCCTCGCCAGTCTGATTGAGCTTCGGGAGCACCACTTAAGTGAAGGAAATTCCATAGCCTCACTCAGGACATATCTTGAACAGAAGGACTCTAGGCTGGCAAAACCCCAACACAAAGCCAAGCCTCTGCCAAACAGTTAAAATTTTCTTCTGGATCCGGGTTGGCAAGCCATTGTAGTCACTGCCAACACGTAGACTCGAGAGAGTAAAAGAGTCCCACTAGAGCCAAACTGAGTAAGAGAACTCATAAGCCGGTATCCAGGAGACTGCACACTCTGAAAAGTTCACCCTACATCTGGTCTAGAACAGTTAAATTGCTTAGCAACATCCAAATTAGAATCAATCAAATAAACATCTGGTTAAATGGTCATCCAGTTCTAATGGAGGTCGATACCAGCACAGCTGTTTCAGTGATCACACAACCAGTTTTTAACAAAATTTGCTATGGACTCCAAGCCTTAAGTTTGTGCAAGACCTTGGCTAGACTGAGAACCTATACCGGGGAACCTTTACTGAGTAAGGGTGCTACTTTTGTTCCGGTCTCTTCTGAGAAGTAGCTGGTTCAGTTACCACTGATTATAGTAAAAGGCTCAGGCCCAAGCCTGATGGATTGAAATTGATTGAGAGAGATTCACCTAGATTGGCTCAACGTTTCTCGATTAGAAAATAGCTGTCCGAGTGAAGTCCTAATAAAATATGTAGAAGTTTTTCAAGAAGGTCTAGGAACTATCAAAGGAGCCAAGACCACCTTGCATGCTGACCAGGAAGCAATTCCACAATACTGCAAGTCCCATACAGTGCCATTTGCCTTACAGGGAAAAGTAGAGGCAGAAATCAGAAGGCTGGAAAGTGAAGTAATCTTCAAACCAGCACAGTTTTCGCTCCATTCGTACAGATTGTCAATGCCCAACAGGTGGTTCATCTTTGTGGGGATTTTAAATAAATGGTAAACTGTTTCTCACAACTAGATAAATACCCAGGCCCTTGCATAGAGGACTCATACTCACGGGGCCTGTACTTCACAAAGATGGGCATGAGCCTTGTCTACTTGCAATTACGCAGGGGGCCCGTGCTTCACAAAGATGTATGTGAGCCTTGTGTACTTGCAATTGTGGTTAGATAAGGTTTCCAGATGTATGCTACAATTGAATACCCATAAGGGCTTGTGCCGATATATGAGACTGCTATTTGGGGTATCTTCAGCAGATGACAACATAGACACATTGATCAGGCAATGGCCAGTGTGTCAAAAATTAGGGCCAGCAGCTCCCCCACATTCATGGGAATGGCCAAGTAAGCCCCGAACTCAGTTACATGTGGACTATACAGGTCCTTTCATTGGTTCATTAAAAATGTTCTTAGTTATTGCAGACACCCACTCAAAGTGCATAGAGTTCATTCATCAAACACAGGAACAACAACAGAAAAACTGCGCATTAGTGTTGCTCACAGATAAAGAGCAATCATATACCAGCAGGGAATTTGACTACTTCCAAAAGTCAAATGGGATTCGACATATAAGGACAGCTCCATACCATCCATCGTCCAATGGTCTGGTGGAAAAAGCAGTCCAAATGTTGAAGGCAGGCTTAAAGAAACAGCCTATAGCTTCACTAGGTATCAAATTGTCCCAGTCCCTATTTGATTATGGGACCACCCCTCATGCAACTACAGGGATAGCTCCAGCAGAGTGCCAATGGGGAGAAGACTCTACACCAGGTTAAATCTGATCTTCCCGAACCTTGGTGGGAGGGTGAAACTGCATCAGGAACGCCAATGCCAGACACAGTTTGGTGTAAGATCACTGGAAATGGGCCTGCATGGGTAAGAGGCTTGGTTGACACGAGGTCAAGACCAGTGATGTGTAGAGTTCAGATAGGTGTGACAGTCCTGAACAAGCACATGGAGCATATGATAGGTCTGGGTTGGAAAGTAAAAGCACAGGAAGGAGAATTCTAAGGAGAGACATTGCATGATATTATAAATGGACTGAAGTATTCTGGAAGGCAGGAGCACAATGGCTGAACATGCAACTATCAATGCCACATGGCATGGAATGGGATGTGATCTGTACTCTTGTATTGGAAGTGCAGACAGTCTCACTTGTATAACACCAAAGGACATCACTACATTGAGGAGAAGTGGGTTTATGCAAAGTTTTAAGAAAATGTTTAATGTTTTGAAATAATCAAGACTTTGTTTTTATTACTTATGATATGGTGCATCAATGACAAGGCCATCATTTATTTCTTGCCCTAAATTCCTTTAACAAATTAAAGTATTATTGTGTGCCTGGAATCAAATGTAGATCAGACTGGGTATAAAGATTTTATTCCCTATTTATGTGTCTGTCATTACAGAAACTAGCTTTTTATTCCAGATGTAATTATTAAACAAATTTACATTCCTCAGCTGCCATGATGGGACTTAAACTCATGTGTGGAGATCATTGCCAGTTCAGTAACATAGCAACAGTGTTACTCTGCAAACTGGAGGAACTTGCAGAGGGTAGACTAATGAATTAGAGCAGCCTAACTTTGAAGTGCTGAAGACATGAATTAGAGCTACAACAGCTTCAGAGAGAGAGAAGGGCAGATCATTGTTGATATTGCAAGGCCAGAGAAAGCTATTTTCATATTGAGTAAATGTGACTCATGTCACCCGAACAATATCAGGCTGGTTTCATGCCCAGGCTCGTTAGGCAAAATTGCATTGTTGACCAAGATAGCCTTGATACTAAATGTTGGGCAGCCATTTTACTCGGTCTTTGATGAATTGAGCACCAACCTATCTCTTCATGAGGAAGGGGCACCTGGATTGAGGACAAAGTGCCTCATTCCCCCAGCACCTTGTTTTTGGTACTGAGTACCAATGGCTAGAGTGTTGGAGTGCAGATCTGTGAGTATATCCAGTGGATACTGAGACTGCAGGACCTGCCTCTCCATGCCAAACTGCCAATGTGTCAATAGAGGCATTCTGATGATCACATGCCTGAGGTAGCAGGGTCCCAATGACTGCGCTGCAGCCCTGTAATCTTAGTGTCAGGTTGCCCAGTGTCAACAAGCCTGCCCACTGCTCTTGTACCTGCTTGTATGGTGTCTCTTATTGCCAACAAATGAAGACCTCTCCTGTTCCAGGCTGAGAAGATGCCTGATTTTCTGTCCATTGTCCACTGCGTGCCAGTAGTGTTGGCAATTTCTTCCTCAACCAACTGTGGAAACATGGCAATGATGTGCTCACCAGAATGTGCTCTTGACTGTAGTCTGGAGAAAATACCACTGAGGTGTCACCGAGCAGTGGGGGCTGCAGGGGGCAGCTTTGTTAGTGAAGCCTCTGAGGCCTCATTACTCTTTTCCTCAGAGTTGGAAGAGAGTATGCCTTGAGGGATGGTCCCCTTGATTGCACCTATCATGGACATCCTGCCAGAGACAAGAAGAGAAAGTGTCCTGGTCAAATGGTAAAATCTGTGGCATGATAATAATAAATTCGCAGTGGCTTTGAGGGAGACTAGCACAACCATAAGCAATGGTTCTTACTTGGCTGGCAGGACATGGAGATTTTAGCATCACCACAGGACAATCCCAGACTTCACCTACACAGGTCAAGATTCTCTCCTTTAGGGTGTGAGGAGACAAACATCCAACACCCCTTCACCTCCAATGGCTCCTTTTGCCCTGTTATAGGCTGTGTCCTCCTGAAAGGAGGCAGAGGAAGGGATTGAGTGAGGTGCAAGTGGGTGGGCCAGCTATTAATGCTGGTACAAGTTGGGGGAAAGTAGTGAGGTGTCTTGAGTGAGAGAGTAGGCAGCACAGAAAGCATGCAGAGCTAGCAGTGTGGGGAGTTTTGGGTGGCTGAAAATGAGTGGTGAGTGAAGATGTTACATGTGATTGTGAGAGTGGCAGACCATGACCCTTGGTGCACTAGCAGAGACATAGTGACAATGAGGTAGCAGACAGAAGTTGGTGATACTTACCCTCATGTAGCACAGGAAGTCATTGGCCTTCTTTCAGCACTGTTTGGTCTTTCTCTGCACCGTGCAGACCCTCACGAAAGCAAGTAGCAATGTTGGATCAGGCTGGCAGGCTGTGGTTTTGAGGCCTCCTCTGAGGAAAGAAGATGTCCCTCCTCTGCAACTCCCCATCCACCAAATTTCTGTCCACAAATCAGGGCACCAATCTCACCTTCTCTGTCATGTCCAGGGCACATATCTGCAACTGCGTAGGGCACCTCCAGACTGCCAATGCTTGACTAGGTACACAATGGCCTTTTACATATGGTGCCAGCACTAGGAATGCTGGTATATCCTGGAACAGTGTGGCAATGGTGAGTACTTCCAACTACAATGATTGAGAAAATCCAGCTAACATCAGATGAGAGGGATACCATAAGGCAGCGGTAAATGATTAATGAGGTGGGATTGGGATTCCCACATGAGAAAACTCATCAGGCCTCACAGAGAGAAGCCCTTTATGAGACATCAGCTAGAAATTTAGCTGAAATATAGAAAGATCCAGCCCAGTTTCGATAGCTCTCTGAAAAGGCCCATATGCAGAAATGGTAGTGGTATTTACAGGGGAGTATTTGTTAACAGGAAAGGTCCAGCAAGTGAGAGCACACAACTTAACGAAATGAGGAATTCATTCTCATACATTTTGCTAATATCACGGCTCCCACTGAGTCGAAATAAAAACTGTTAAATTATTTGTAGGAAACAGATTTAAATATATGAACAGCTGCCTCAACTCTAATGGTGACCTAGGGCTGTGATTTCTTTTGATGATACATTCCTTTTCCACCCATTTTGGAAATGGGGATATGTTGCCCTATGTCCATGCCATAATGTCACAAATAGGACTTCTGAGTTCCTCCACCTATAGAAAATTTTTTATCCCGTAATAGTTTATGATTTGTGACGCTGCGTTTTTGGAAATTTTATGTGTGAAACTGTTGGATCAAAACTATCTTTTCTCTGAATCCAGTTGCTGATACAAATGAGGTAAATTCAAAACACCAATAGTCCACCTAAATTCCAGAAATGCTTCCAGTGGACCCAGAATGGCAGGAACGTAACTGCACCTCTAACATTTTTCAGCCTCGATTTAGAATCACATCAGCAATACATATCGAAACATGAAACCAGATCCCAATGTGAAAGGGTGGGGATCAAAAAGAAAGTGAGAACTTTAACTTCATTTTTTGACTTTATAAAAGTAATGGTTATATAATCCTTTCACAAATGAAAAGAATAATAATCTTGGAAACCTACAGGACCAAAAGAACAGGGAGAGGTCATTTAATTTCTCAATCCAACCATTAAATGAGATCCTGTTTGAACTGAGATTTAACACCAGACATCTGCCCTTGCCCTATTTTCCTTATTATCTTCACTATCCAAAAGCTATGAATCAGAGTTCTCAAAATTAACTGTTAATCTAGCATTACTCGCCATTTGTGTACGTGTTATTTTTAATTGACTGGAAGATCTAATTTTTAATCTGTGCTAAAGTCCATGATGATATACATGTCATTTTTCAGTTTCGATTTAATGCTTTTCTTCCTGTCTTAACTGTATAGTATCTTACATCTTTGCCTCCTTACTTGTTTCTATGAGTTGCTAAGTTCAATGCATAAAAACAAACAGCAGACAAACAAAAGAGCCCGATTCAACGCAGATTGACCGCCTCCAAATACCACTCCTAAAGTTTGTTGAAATCTGATTGAATTAGGAAGATTAAACAGAGAATAGTCAGTTAATACAAGAAAAAGGAAATCAGAGAAAGGGAATCAAAACAAATAATCCTGCATTTTCACTCACTGCTCGCCATGGTTTGTAATGGTAAATATCCTCTCCCTGGCCCTCTGTCTTTCTCTTTCACGCCCACTTTTGTGTGCAAATTTATTTTTTTTATTTTCACAGCGTAATAACTGACGCACAGTAACAGTCTGCATAAATTTACCACTTTGTTTAAACTCCACATCACAATGGAGGTACAGAATGTATGCCATTAAAGGTGTACTGTCTTTTTAGAAATTTATACTCACAAATACCCAAGGAAATTATTAAATTTTCTGCCAGTGTAATTATACTGTAATTTCTTTATACATTGTCATAATGATTAAAATGACAAATATTAATTTTGTTGTTACCAAAAGGACGAATTTGTCACAACACTTGTTCTCAGTGAAAAGCAATACCACCTTAAGTACAGACACTGCTTCCTGTTCCATGAGCTACTTTAAGAAAACCACACCACAGCATACCACATGAAACATTTGCAAACATAGTACACAAATTTAACAGCGTTTCCATTGTCGGTGTTTATAAAAAGACTAAGAAGTCTTCTTTTCCAAAACATCTCTTGGGAATTAATTTTTACCTGATTAGAACACAATTGCCAAAAGATAACAGTTTGTAACTTGTTATAGCATGAGGATTCTGGAATAACATCAGCAGATTGTTGGCTTGAGGTTAAAAAATTTGAATTCAGTTTGGTTCAGAACTGTTCTAGCCTAATCTCTTACCAAGAATTATAGGAATAATCAAGAAAATATTAAACCCATGTAAGTATTTAGCCCTGAAATAGGAGTACAGATGTCCAAACTTATATCTTCATTAAAAAAGGCAATAAATTCTGCTAGTTGGTCAACATGAAAGTTAAAGTCATCTCCATTGAACCTATATCATTGAATGTCAGTTGTACTAACATTGAACATTTTTTTAAATGGGTTAACATTGAAATAACCTAGTAAAAGACATCGAGCCTTCATACAGTAATAATTAATGAGCTTTATTTCAAGATAAAGGCCATGAATGTGTTTGGGTGTTATTACACAATAGATGTTGTTCAGGAGTAGTTCTAACATTTGAATAAAGTCAGCCATGTGGAAACAGATATGAAAATCATCCCACAAGTTCTTTCAGTCGCTGTTTGTAAGAATTAGGAAGCCAGCACATTGCACTGTTTTGTTTAATTCACCTGTGGGATGGGGGTATTGCTGGCTGGGCCAGCATTTATTGTCCATTCCTAATTACCACTGAGAAGGTGGTGCTGAGCTACCTTCTTGAATTGTTACAGTCCACATACAATATGAACAGCTTTGGAGATTCACCTGCATCCTTGACAATAGGTATGAGTTCATTTATTTGGCAAATGCAAATCCCTGCAGACAAGAGATATTTGTTTATCTCCATGTGATTATTCTGCCATTTAGTCCAGAGAGAGGATTCTTCTCATAATGGGCAGCGTTGGTTATGACTCTCCACAAGTGCATAATGGGCTTGGACTGAGGCCGAGTAGTAGAGATTAGCTATGTAGGGCCCTGGCCTGTCTTGGATATGCATAATAAAGATAATGGCAGTCCAAAGACTGTCATCCAATAGTCAGCGGTTTGTCACAAGGAATCTGTCGTGAAGTATTCTGTGCTTCCCATTCCTTGATCCATACAGAACATGGCAATATCACATTCCTGTTCACTGGAATCTCCTTTCTACAAAGTTCTGAACTCAAGCACACATTCCCTGATGAATGCTTTGCCAGTGCTCTGGACAATTTGCCCTCCAATCTCCGGAAGGGATTTGTTATTTGGCTACATCGGAAAGTAATTAACCTAGCTGCTATGACCTGGAGGTGTTTGGAGTGGGGAGGAGTTATATAGTCACGTGCACATGATCCCCTGTTGAGTTGCCAGGAGTGTTTTAATGTTGGTGTTTTCTGTGGTTTCTAAGTAACCAATTGTGAAGAGGCCAGTTCAACATTCTAATATTTAATTGAAGCTTCTTTCATGATATTTTAGCAATTTGAAATTAATACCATAGCCTACCTGGGCATTTGGAAAACCTCTCATGAAAAGGAAGGGAGATTGAGTGGCATTTAAGATCAGGATAGAGTTTTCCCATACCACTGAAAGTCTGGAATTAGCAAAGTGGCAATGTCCAGGAAATCAACATCAGATCAGGATCTCAATGTTAATGCACAATCTTCAAGCTTTCCCTGAGAAACACCATTCAAAGTTACAAGTAAACATCCTTGAATCCATTGAATAAGTAATTGTTGAGGTTGTTAAGAGAATAAAATTAAGCTGCTTCAATCCTGAATCCTGTATTTCCCAGCAACTCACCATGGTTATCAAGGGTGCTACGGGAAGTGGTTCTTCAGTTAAGCTGACAAGGTGGGAAGGTTTTCATCATTTACACTTATACCTTCATTAAAAACAGCAATAAATTCTGCTAGAGATAGTAGGAACTGCAGAAGCTGGAGAATCCGTGACAACAAGGTGCAGGGCTGGGTGAACACAGCAGGCCAAGCAGCATCATAGGCGCAGAGAGGCTGACGTTTCGGGCCTAGACCCTTCATCAGAAAAGGGG
>NC_063350.1:44178175-44199565 GCF_021869965.1 Rhincodon typus | reverse complement strand
CCCCTTTTCTGATGAAGGGTCTAGGCCCGAAACGTCAGCCTCTCTGCTCCTATGATGCTGCTTGGCCTGCTGTGTTCATCCAGCCCTGCACCTTGTTGTCAATAAATTCTGCTAGTTGGTCAACTTGGAAGTTAAAGTCACCTCCATTGAAACTGTATCCTTGAATATCAGTGTACTAACATTGAACATCTTTTTAAACAGGTTAATATTGAAAAGACCTAGAAAAAGACAGCTCCTCAGTCCTGACCATTGAAAATTTGTTGTTCATAAGTCTTTTTTCACACATAGGTATCACTGGTGGATACGGGATTGATAATTTTCTTTGGATGGCACTTCATTAGTGTAGCACTTCACATATCCATTCCACCTCCACTGAGGGGCAAGAGCAGAGGCAACAGCCACCACGACCAGCAACTTGAGCAGCAACAGGACTAACTCCATCAGCAATTCCAGCAAGATTCTCTTCAACCGTGTGCCCCTCCACCAGGCAGCCGAAATGGACATAGAGACTCAGCACCAAGGATATGAGAGCCACAAACCAGAGTCTATAGGAAGAGGATCGGCTCTCTCAACATGGCTGAGCACTGGTGCCTGAGGATGCTCAGGATTTCATAGCAGCTCATTGCTGACATATGCAGCCTCCTTCCACTGATTGGAGCAGCTGGACACACTTTGCCAAAGGCAGTCTATGTGTCTGAACCTGTAGGACCTCCCTCAGGATCTCTGCCTCTTGCCAAGTCATGTGCTCTCTTCTCCTGCAAAGAGAAAAGTCAGAAGGTGACAGCGTTGGTAATCGTTAATGTATGAACGGGAGGGAGGACAATATTTGTGCTGGTGAGGGCCATAGGCTGACGATGAGAGTTGACTGCTCAAAGGGGGTTGTGAGATGCCGACAGAGAGATGAATAAGTAGAGTAGCAATATGTGTGTTTTTTTTTCTGAAGAATGCTGTGCTGGAGAATGCTGAGCAAATCAGTCTTGAGACTGAAAGTATTCATCACCCTGAAGTTTTGCATTCTACCAATGTGCTGTCTGCAATATGGAAGGATCTCACTCCCGCTGCTTACTTCCTGAACCTCCTCCAATGGAGAAGAGTATGAAGAAGAGGAGATAGATGAAGATACAAAAATTAGAATACCAAACACATCACTGCTCTGGACGATACCTTATCTGAACAGTTCAGTTAGTCACTCACATTGGGCTAAAGTAATTATCAGGCCCCCAGATTCCTCTGTCTGCCACCCCATACTGGAACAAACAGTCCTGGAGCTAACCAAGCCCCATTGCAGATAGAGAAATTGTTCTCAGACAATTTATGTCTGAACCTTTATTCATTCAGAGGATGAGGGCATCATTGGCTAGGCAGCATTTATTGCCCAGAGGGCAGTTAAGAATCAACCACATTGCTGTGGGTCTTGAATCACATGTAGACCAGACCAGGTAAGGATGGCAGTTTCCTTCCCTAAAGGACATTAATGAACCAGATGGGTTTTTCCTGACAACGGATTTATGGTCATCATTAGATTCTTAATTCCAGATATTTATTCAATTCGAATTCCACCATCTGCCATGGCAGGATTCGAACCTGGGTCCCCAGAATGTTATCTGGGTCTCTGAATTAACAGTCCAGCGATAACACCACTTGACCATCACCTGCCCTTGAAAACTTGAGTTGTCACTTGACAGGTGAGAATGGTGAGAAAGTGATGCAGCTTAATACGTTTAAAGGAATTGGTACAGTCCTCATTTTCTGATACTTTGAATACTGCTGGAGGCCAGGCACCTGGTCAGCCCCATGCAAAAGACATGCCCTTGTATGAGTCCATAACAACATGGTCATCCTGCAAGGCAGACAGAAGACCATCAGACGTCGGTGCCATGGGCCCTCAGCCCACTGGAGTGAAATGTGGAACAGGTCGTCCATCTTCTCATTAATATGGTGGCTCTGGATGTGAATCCTTAGCTATCTCCAGGGAAACCGTGGTGGTAACCTTAGAAATCGAAGTCCAGCAGGACTCCCAGTAGCAACCAGATATGCATCCAGACCCACGCTCCATTGCTGTATCCATGGGTGTTCAGCATCAATAACAAGGCAAGAGGAGTTGAGACAGGCCGACTCTTGTTGTCACAGAGTGGTTTCAGCAGGCACTATCAGGACGGAATAGTGACACAAAGGCACCCTGGAGGTTCATCCATATATTCTAGAGGTGTCCTACGCTTCCACGCTCTCTCAGTTAGAGGGTCTATTGCCTGCAGAGCTAAGGCCCAAGAGGGTGCACCTACATCTGTGCAGGAAACTCGCAGCAAGCCCAGACAATATCCCGCCAAAGTCTTCAAAGTCATCAAGGCATCCCAGTCAGCAGAGTCCATCCAGGCCAACTGGGGATGATGGGCAGTACCTCGACACAGTGGGGTGGAGAGGGCACTTACAGCACTGCGGACAAGGCATCCACTCAATGTATATACTCTGCATTTCTATAAACATATATTCACTTGTATTGTTCTATTATCTGTTGTAGTCTTGTCATACTAATGGGAGCTGAGGCTATAGAGTTAAAGTATGGAGCATCAAACACCCCTCAAATGATATGCTGCTTTTAATTGCCACACATTGGTGTCTTTGTCATAATTAGCAAAGTGGGCAAAGGGAAATCATCTCTTCAGTCAAAGAAGCACACACTATTGGTTGGGGATTACAGTAGCCACACTCCAGATTACTCCCAGGGATACTGGTGGTCATGATTAGGGGAGAAATGAAGACCTGGGATCTCCAGTTATTTCACCCCGCACATGAACCTTCTGGCATGATGGGGAGTCTGTCCTGAATCTACAGCTCCTAAGGAGGAATAGGTCTGTCTCATGTCTGATGTTCTCAAAGCCGTGCTAGAAAATCAAAGAGTATGAGGTTTGCAATGTTCAAATCACATGTCAGCCTCTCTGAACTGTGGGGCTGAATGGAGGGAACTGCTCCAAACCTCATAATATTAACAGTGGAAGTATTGTCATTGAGGATGCTCAGGAATTGCAAGAGCATTGTGAAGGCTCATTGCATTCTACTGAGATAATAAAGGAATAAGGCACATAAGGGGCAGTCTCAGGATGTGGAGCAACTCAGTAACGTTCAGCGTGGAGTAGAGTTTCTAATGTGACTCATATGCCTTTGACATATGAACCATTTTAGAGCAAACATTTAGGAGCATGTGGTCACAGAAACTCTCACTACATTACAGATGATGAAGTTCTATTGTTACAGAGGTTGATCTCACACCTGATCAAGTCCCCAGTCAGTATGGGCTCCGTGTGATTGCTTAAGAGGACAGCTGTTTGCAACTAACATCAAAGGAGCTTGGAGGCATCCACAACAAGTGGATTACCTTTCCATTTGACAATACCTCTTTCCAATTTAATGAAGAGATCAAAGTGTCAATAATAAAATACTAAAACTAAAATGTATTCCATGTGGCATTTGAATAGGTGCCAAGAAACTAGTAACAAAACATTGTAGAGAAGTGTGAGACTTTTAGGGAAGTTGGTAGCATAGCATCTGGGATACAGCCAAACACCTGTGCAATAAATTGCTGAAACACAAGAATTCATAAAAGAGACAGTTTTAAACAAACTGTAAGCACCTCTCACTCTCTCTCGTTCAAAGGCAAACTTCAGCTCTTAAAGCAGAACACATGTAGATACATTAAAATAGGCAGCCAAATGAGTTCCAAGAATCTTCCCATTTTGAAAGTTGAGCCAAGAACATTCTGAAGAAATTATTCTGGATTGTAAGTATAGCTTCCTTTTTTTTTGTTTGAATATTTAAGGTGTATTGAAACTTTATGTATAAATTTAAAGTGGAATAATCATAATTATCTTTGATACTCTATGATTAAGGATTTATTTTGTTAACATAATTTAGAATTAATTCTCACAATGGATATTTGTAAGCAATTATAAAAATGTTTTAATCTCAAATTTAGCTCCTCATTTGCCCATGTCTAGATAACAATATTCTAGAATGCTCAAGTTTTGATTCTAAATGATGATACTGGTAAACTTGAAAAAGAAGTTATTTCTGCTACAAAACATCTGTAGACATATTCTATCCTGAGATAATTTTGCTGGTTTGAAAACTGGGTGAGGTTATTACATACCAGACCCAGCCTATAGTTTGTAAAGCTGGCTAAATTCCTTTAATGATCTGAAATTTCTCTTAGTTGAAGTTTTCAACTGACCATAAGTTTAATTTACTGGTTTACCATGCCAAGGGTAAAGATAGCAGAATGTTAACTATGCGGAATAATCAGTTTGCCTTGCCTTAATTTAAGTTGTCCCAAAAATTGTCATTGCTGCCTTGGAATGAAGCATCTATAATGAGTCCTCCTCCCCCGTGTCAAACCTCTAACTTTGCAACAACAAATCTTGCCTAATGCTTTTCAGCTTGATGTGAGTGTACGGCAGCTATAATGTCATAACACGCAATCATATTGACTGCATGCCATCAATGGGGAAGATGAGATATTGAATGAATGTTTCTTGCTACATTGACTCTTGGATACCTGAGATGTCACAAGATGTCAATCAGGCCATAATGTTCTTTAATTCAATAGCTCATGAGTTCAGATTACAACTGCATGGTGTGAACTATGTTTTTACTAAACCTGTTGAACACAAATTAAGCAAACAAACTTGAATAAAACTAAAGAGGTACCAGCATAAAAAATTAAAATGACTTTTCAAGTGGAAATAACAAACTCCAAATCCTGCCATGCCCATCAATTGAGGAGGTTCTTAATTGTACCAGTGGACACTGCCTGCTCCCTCTCCAAGGATGCCCAGGCACCGATGTAACGAAGAAAAAGGAGCAGAATGTCAGATGCAAAAACTCTCAACTGCCCGCTGCCTGGATCAGTTGAAAGCCATTTTGGTCAGGCCGAAGAGCAAACCCATGAGGTGAGCCTTCAATCCACATTTGATTTTAGGATCATGGGGGTGAGCTTCAGGATTTGTGCTTGTTGCTTAACCCTCTGGCCCCCACATAATTGATGTGCCAAGGTCCATCCAGGCCCTGCACCCTCCTATATCCGGTCTAGGGTTACTGAGTTTTCTTGACATCCTCCCCTCCACCCCACCCCACATCCAAAACCATTCCAGCTCCATACCCTATTCTACCGGATCCAATCCTGCAACATTCAATTTTCCCTGTGACTACAGCCATTCCCTCAGCTAACCAGATTAATCTCCAGAAGTGAGTTTCATGTATTCACAAAGGTCCTGAATGGACTTGGAAATCCTACTTTATCCAAAACCCATACTAGAAGGTCAACTCACCTTCTGAGGAGAGAGGACATAATTGCAAAAGTTTATCTCAATGGCAAGGATCAGATTTTTGGCTCTTGTACAATTAAGGTTTAGCTCAGCATTCTTTTTGCTTCATCTGGTAGCAGAAAAACACGCTTGATGAGTATAAAGGTCTCAAATCTTCTAAATGTAGTAGTGAATTTGTGTGTAACTAAATGTGTGAGTGAATGGATCAGTGTATAAATGGGTATGGGGATAGGGTGGCAGCCGATGAGAATGGTAAGGTTGGTTGGATTGGATCAGGAAGGTAAGTTGGTTTGGGTTGGGAGATATTGCCAGGTTGAGAGCTAGCCAAACTAATTGGGTTGTGGAGAAGTTTAGGAGGAGGTGTGAGGGTGAGGTGCTGTAGATGGAGTGGCACGGAGTAGTCAGGTGGTGGCTGCCCCATATGACAGAGTGTGGACTTATCAGAGGCTGTGAACTTATCTGTCATTTTAGAATCCATCAAGCCAGAGGGGAAGCAAGCCATTCGCAAACATGATACACTGCATGTAAGAAGAAGGGAATTAAAAATATTTAATGTCACCACACAACTTTAAAGTCTCTGCCTTTCAATTTCCATTGTTCGAAGCGCTGTTATACCATTTAAGTCCGTAGCCTTGTTTTCTGTGATTTGAACTGTCTCCATGAATTGAGCGCCACTGCTGTCACAATGTATTCGATCCTATAACGTTCTGCCCTTATGGATTTGGTCTACCATGAGGCCTATGCCTATGCTCTGTACTGCACTCCTTGCGGTTGCTCTAATTAGCTAACATGTCACCACTCTGCATTTATGGATCTACTTTATGTAAGGGTGTCTATAGTCCAACTCTCAAGATTGCCAGGAAACTCTTTATTTAGAATACTGATTACAACTCCCTGGGACAATTTTCTATCCCTCTCTTTTCACAGTCTTGATAGCATGTGGGTGTGTGTGTGTATGAGTGATGTCAGGGTTGCACCTTTATCTCATTAATATATTTATTCCCTTTTTAAAACAGTCTGCAAGCGTCAAGTGCAGGATCTGTAGTGAAGATCCCCCAGTCCTCTCATACTCCCTTTAATTTTGGACTCTCTACTCTTGCAAGAGGGAATGACAGACCTAAGAGCGTATGTAAGCCATATGTGCATCTAATGCAGTGCAGTGCGGGTAATTATCAGCCAGAGACATTATTAGGTCCAGTGGCATATATTTGAAAACAACATTTGTCGCCCATCCCTAATTCCCCTTGAACTAAATGGTATGATAGCCCATTACAGAGGGTAGTTAAGAGTCACCCATATTACTGTGCATCTGGAGTCAGGCAAGAACGACAGATTTTCTGGCTTGTGAACTAGATGAATTTTTACAAGTAATTATAGATTTATGGACGTCACTACTACGATTAGCTTTCAATTCCAGATTTTATTAAATGAATTTAAATTCCACTGCTGATCTCCCCAAAAACATTTACCCCCATTACAACACTAACTATATTTCAAAAACACTTTGAGTTGTAAAGTACTTGGGCTATCCTGATATGGTACAATATAATAACATAGAACATGAACAGTAAGCACAAGTACAGGCCCTTTGGCCCACCATGTCTATGCTGACCATGATGCCATTCTTAACTAATTTCATCTGCCTGCACACAGTCCATAACTCTCTATTACTTCCCTGTCCATCTGGCTGTCTAAGTACCCCTTAAACATTGCTATTGTATCTGCTTCTACCACTGCCCCTGGCAGCACCATCCAGGTACCTATACCCTCTGTGTAAAAAAGTGCCTCTCACATTTCCTCTAAACTTTCCTCCTCTCGCCTTTAACCTAAGTCTACTAGTATTTGACATTTCCACCCTGGGAAAAAGACTCTGGCTATCCACCCTCCAATGCCTCTCATAATTTTGTGTACTTCTATTAGGTTACCCCTCAGCCTCTGACACAGTAGTGAAAACAACTCAAGTTTGTCCAACGTCTCCTTTTTGCTAATACACTCCAATCCATGCAACATCCTGGTAAACCACTTTTGCACCTTCTCCAAAGCCTCCATACCCTTCCTATTTGGAACCATAACTGCACACAATATTCCAAATGTGGCCTCACTAAAGTTTTATACATTTGCAATACGATTTGACTACTTTTATACTCATTGCCCCGACTGATGAAGGCGGCATGCCATTTGCCTTCTTTACCACCTTATCCACTTGTGATACCACTTTCAGGGAGCTGTGGACTTGCACCTCAGATGCCTCTGTATATTAACTCAGAGATAATAGGAACTGCCAATACTGGAGCCTGAGATAACAAGGTGTGGAGCTGGATGAACACAGCAGGCCAGGCAGCATCAGAGCAGCAGGAAAGCTGATGTTTCGGGTCTGATGTTTCAGAAAGAAGAAAGGTCCAGAACCGAAATGTCTGCTTTCCTGCTCCTCTGATGCTGCTTGGCCTGCTGTGTTCATCCAGCTCTACACCTTGTTACCTCTGTGTATCAATGCTCCTAAGTGTCCTGCGATTTGCTGCATACTTTACTCTTTCATTTGACCTCCCAAAATGCATTAACTCACACTTGTCCGGTTTGAACTCCATCTGTCATTTCTCCATCCAACTTTCCAAATGATCTATATCTTCCTGTATCCTTTGACAAGCTTCCTCACTACCCACAACTCCACCAACTTTTGCCCATAAAGGCAAGTTGTTTTTTTTTAAAAACATGCTGTTGTGAAGACCTGTAATCCAAATTTTTGTAAAAAAGTTGTGAGGACTCATACAATTATATCATCTACTTTTAAACAAAGCTTACTTTGCTAAGGAAAAGGCACCAGGATAACAGTAATAATGGCACATTGGAGCTGACAGCTCATGTAGAAAATGTAGTCTGGATATGGAGAGGCTACATGAGAGAATTGAAGTAGACCTAAGAACAACAGCTATTGCTCCCTCCCTCTTGCTTTGCAACTCCTCTCAGCAGTGTGTGAGTTGAACATCCACAGAAAATGATATTTACCACTTGCAAAGGTTTGCTGGAGAGGACCCACTAAAATCTATTCTGACATCTGAAGAAAAGGTCAATCAGCCAAGTACAACTGTTCGAGGAAGACGTCTCACAGCCAATGATTAGCATATGCAAAATTAATTTCAGAATTGGAACATTATTTGGGACACTCTGTGACATAGAAACATAGAAAATTGGAGTAGGAGTAGGCCATTCAGCCCTTGGAGCTTCTGCACCATTCAATATGATCATTGTTGATTATCCATCTCAACCCAGTTCCTGTTTTCTCCCCATCTCCCTTTAATCTCTTTAGCCCTAAGAAATATATCTATCTTCTTTATGAAAACATTCATTATTTTGGCCTCAACTGCTTTCTGTAGCAGAGAATTTCACAGCTAACCACTCTCTGGGCGAAGAAATTTCTCCTCATCTCATCATTCATTCCATTTTACAGGACTTTAACTATTACTTGACCAATGTACTTTAAAATCAACACACAGCAGAGTTTTAATTTCTGTTGTTTCTCTGAATTTTGTATGTTGTTTCATAAAAGGTTAAATATATTTATTTGCAAAATACAAACTGTTTGTCATTAATCTTTGTGTCTTTGTTAGAGTAAGTTTGTTTTTGATGGTAACCCAGTTATTTGCTGTTGATTGAAGAATCCTGGTTGACTTATTCCTAATACAGAACTCAATACTGTCCGATACCTACATAATGGCCAGATCATCAGCTGGATTAAATTAAAAATACATTACGACCCAGTCCAGGAATGGGACCTTAAAGGTTATGGTGCATCTCTCTCAACCTTGTTGCAACAATAGTGAATACAGGTGGACACTGCCTCAGAGGGAGAGTCAATGGAGCAAAACATTCTGAGCATACCTGTTAAAGAGAGGAAACACTGAAGTTAAGCACACCAAACACAGCTATACTGTATACATAGCAAATATAATGGAAAATAACTGGAAATCTAGCGGTTGTGAAAACTCATTCAGGATCAGCCATCAAAAAAAAGTCAGACAGAAAATTCCATTATATCATTATGTTCGTGTGTAAGACCACATGCACTGTCAGCATTTATGTATTTGACCATGATACAATACACAAGTGCAGATGACTTTTCTTCATTAAATGTTTCAAGCATATTTTACAAGTTGCATCTCTTGTATCAGACTTGCTTAAGTCTCTTGGCAACAGTAAGAACTTTTGATCAACTTCACTATCACCTTCCACTGTGCCCTCAAATTCACCTGGACTATTTCTGACATCTCCCTCCCCTTCCCGGACCTCTCCGTCTCCATCTCCAGTAACCGACTCACCACTGACATCCATTTCAAACCCACTGACTCCCACAATTACCTCGACTACACCTCCTCTCACCCACCCTCCTGCAAAAATTCTATCCCATACTCACAATTCCTCCGCCTCCGCCGCTTCTGCTCCCAGGATGAGGTATTCCACTCTAGGACTTCCTACATATCCTCCTACTTTAGAGACCATCGTTTCCCCTCCTCTGTCATTAAGGACGCCCTCAACCACATCTCGTCCATTTCCTGCACTTCTGCCCTCAAACCCTCTCCCCCCAACAACAATTAGGGTAGAGTCCCCTTGGTTCTCACATACCACATAACTCCAAATACAACACATCATCCTCCGATGTTTCCACCTCCAATTCCACTACCAAAAAGATAATTCTCCCCCTTGCCCTGTCCACTTTCCACAAGGACTGTTCATTCTGAGACTCCCTCATCAGCTCCACCACACCTGGTACTTTTCCCCTGCAACTGCAGCAGGTGCTACACCTGCCCCTATACCTTCCCACACATCTTCATCCAAGGCCCCGAACAATCCTTCCAAATCCGGCAGAGATTCACCTGCACTTTATTTAATCTCATCTACTGTGTCCATTGCTCCTGATATGGTCTCCTCTATATCGGAGAGATTAAACTCAGATTCAGGGACCAGTTTACCAAATATCTGCACTCTGCACGCACCAACGAACCTGACCTTCCTTTGGCCATTCACTTTAACTCCCCCGCCCACTCCCCTGATGACATGTCCATCCTTGGCCTCCTCTACTGTCAGAGTGAGGCCAAACGTAAACTGGAGGAACAACACCTGATATTTCCCTTGGGAACTTACAGACCAATGGCTTGAGTTTTGACTTCACCAGCTTCAAAATCTCTCTTCCCCCAACCTGTCCATCTTCTGGCTCACCTATCCACTCTACCCTTCCCATTGACCAACCACAATAACCCCCTACTTGCATCCACCTATCTCCATCTCCCCTCCCCTCCCTCTATTTATTTCTGGGCTCCCCTCCCCCTTCCCAGTCCTGATGGAGGGTTTCGGCCCGAAACGTAGACTTTCCTGCTCCTTGGATGCTGTCAGATCTGCTGTGCTTTTCCAGCTCCACATTTATTGCTTACTTGGCTGTGTGGCCACTTATTTGGGAAGGTAGGCTGTCTAGTTCTTTGCTGGGCTCACCTTCCAACACTAATTGATGCTGTCTGTCTTTTCCCGTTTGCTCCATCATGAGAGAGCTTTGTCTGATGAAATTCTGTTGTGTATTTTCCAAGGCACTGAGTGACTCTGGCCAATAGGCATCTTTGTGTCGTGTATGATGCATCTGTGAATGGTGAGTTGGGAGATAGATATCTCCTGAAGTTGCCTATGACAACTGAACCACGTAAAAGTTCGAGTTAAGAACAACTTTGATCACAAATGGTACTACCACCTGTCATCTGCAAGTGATTTCTGCGTTTGGTTACAGAAGTTTGCACCAATCTGGTTTTGGCCTATATTCATGTACCGCAATCATCCTTCCAACCTACTGATGCATGCAGAGGGCAGAGAATTACCCAGAGCTATATTGTCCAAAAATGAAATGGACAATCCCTGGCTATACCAATGCTACAAAATTTTAATAAAATAATTTATTGAAAAGTATCAGAATAGATAGACCAAAGAAATAAAAAACAGGCAGAGTAAATAAACCTGCTCAAAGGCAATTAAAATTAACTTTTTCCATTGTAAAAAACAAAAAGTGGTTTTCACTTCATGACTTCTGACGTGAATTTAGTTCTTTCCCATGAGGCATGCTTTCCGTGTTTCCTGATTTCTTTACATTATTGCCCATAATTTTTCATCAATTGAACATATGTTAGCAATGTATTATTGAACTAGAATGATTTTAACTTACTATTGGATGACTACGTTTATCACAGAACAATATAGCAATGCAATCAAAAATCATCTTAATGATCTGCTCTGAGTGTGTGGTACATATTCTTTTCGTGTGAACTATAAAACTGAATTGCAAATAGAAGCTACAAAAATTCTTTTGCTTGCCATGTTCATGTATTGTTATAAATTAAAATGGCCACATGAATTCTTTACTATAGTCCACCAAACTCTAAGCATAATTTGAATGAAACTTTAAATGACCGAACTTGTAAGGTAGTGTGAACAACACACAATAAAGATAGCTGGTACATTTATGTGCTCAAAATTTTTCAACTGTATTTGAAATAATTCTTTCTGCTCTACCTACAAATATATAGACATATTTTCATTCCATGTCAGCCAAACACCTAGCTTCTTTTCCACAATATACAAGTACTAACTATTAACATGTGATGAAGACCAATATGGATAAGGTTTTTCCTCATCTTCCTCTTTTCACCTATATGAGAAATTGAATATTTTGCGTTTGCAAATTTCCACTCCTTCTGCACCTTGTTGGGGTATTATTTCACTCGCCTTCACCATGATCAATGAATAGCAGCAAGTTATTAATTTTCTGATGTCCTGTCCTCATCTCGAACAGAACTTTCCTCCATTATCTCAACTAACCTGATATACAGAAACAGTGGGAAAATAGACCATTTCAGATCTATTGCCCCTCAATGCAGTCATGGACATTCTCCACAGTAATGTCCAATTTGAGGTATTTTTATATGAGGAAATTGTGAAAGACAAGAAGACTAGAAAAGGTCTCATTTAACCATAGAATCTTACAGCACAGAAGGAGACCATTCAACCTGTTGTGTCTGTATGAAAGAGCAGGTTCTATTCTGCAGCTCTTTCCCCATTTCCATGCAGTTTTTATTTCCCCTTTCAAAAACAAATGCTACTGCCTTTGCTTTAGGACCCTGACAGCCTGCTCAATAAATATTCTTGCTGAGCAATAACTTGTGGCATTCCTTTGATGATGCTCTGTCTTTTTTAGTGAGGTTATTATCCTTACAGACATTGGCATTGGCATGAGTTTCATTCCTTAAGAAGTCAAAGAGGGCTAAATTTCGAAGTATGATGATATTGTGGTAACTTGCAGCATACCTGTGTGTTGCCACCAGTACATTTACAATAGTTAATATTCTTTCGGTAAATTGAGTGGGTTAAATAAGTTACAGGAATTCAGTGGTTTGGAAAGAAAACAACTTGAGATATATTTAAATAGAATTATTACAGGCGTGTTGGCATTAGTCAGAATTTTGGTGAGTTAGTTCAGAAATCATGTTCCAATTATTCTCCAACTGCAGAAGAGAGGTGTACCATGTGCTCAGCCAGTAAGCGTTAGCAATTAACCAACAGGTAGGGATTTGCAGTAAAGTACAATCTGTCTGTTCCCATGTTCCCAGAGGGCGTCACCATATGGTCACTGGTGACAAAATCTTTCGTTGTTTCCCTCCTCCCAATTAAAGGACAGCTATATAGTTAACTGAGATGGGTGTATACTTGGGAATTTAGCTTTGAGTAATTCAGCTGCATGTTCCCTTTACCCTTTCAGAACTGGAGGCAGAGCTGATGGTTGGGAAAAGAGAAATGTTTAAAAAAGCACATACTTCTAACCCAGTGTCTATTTTAATGACTCACAGAAACTTTACAGCAACTCCCAGAAGATATTCCCCTGGGGGAAAATATGTTGACACAGATCTAAGAAGAATCTCTCAGTCACATTTAGCTTCTCATCAGTTATTTATAGCATTCATCTGGAGGCAATTCTCCAGGTAAGATAAGGATTGGAAAATATTTTGTACAATTTTGAGATTATTTTAGTATTTAAATGAAGTGTAATTTCTGAATGATTAGTGTTGGCTTCAAATAGTAATTCATGCATGTCCAAGCATGTAATCAGAAAAATAGGAGCATGTGTAGGCACAAGGAATCCAAGTTCAATTCCACCCTCAGGAGACTGTCTGTGTGGAGTTTGCACATTCTCCCCATGTTTGCATGGGTTTCCTCCAGGTGCTCTGGTTTCCTCCTACAGTCCAGAGATGTGCAGGGTAGGTGAGGCGGCCATGTGAAATACAGGGTTATAGTGATAAGATCTGGGTGGGATGCTGCTCGGAGTGTCGGCGTGGACTCGATGGGCCAACTGGCCTACTTCCACACTGTGAGTGTTCTATGATTTGGTAAGTAGGCCATTCACCCCTTTGAGCCTGATCCACCATTCAATATGATCATGGTTGATCATCAAACAAGTCCACTGATCCCACTTTCTACCAATACCCTTTGATCCCTTGAAACCTAAATTTACATTAGATCTTGACTTTTTGGAGTTAGGTTTGAGCTTTCTTCAATGCAGGACTGTCTTCTATGCCTATAAATGCAGATGTTGTGTTCCTCAACAGCAAGTACCCTGGCATGACCCCAGCCGGATGCCAGCTTGGCAATGCTTGCAGCTCACATCAATACCAACTTTGCATGAGTTTCCTCTGGGTGCTCCGGTTTCCTCCCACAGTCAAAAGATGTGCAGGCTAAGTGGATTGACCATGCTAAATTGCCCATAGTGTTCAGGGATGTGTAGATTAGGTGGGTTATAGGGGGATGGGTCTGGGTGGGATGCGCTGAGGGTCAATGTGGACTTGTTGGGCTGAAGGGCCTGTTTCCACACTGTAGGGATTCTATGATCTATGATTTATACAACATTTCCAGTGAATCATGAAATGGCTTTAAGTATGGACTCACACATGGATCTCCCTCACTAAATCAATGGCAGTCAAGGATGATATTCATTATTTTTGTATTAGAGAGTTCATCTCCAATAAAATAAATAACATATAAACCCTTTTTGTTGGATTAGAACAGCTGTGCACTATCAACATACCTCCTATATGAAATGCTATTCAGGTTGATAAAGAATCTCCCAGGCTGAAAATGTTGCTGGTACAGAGTACCATTATGGATGTTACACATGATCCTCTGGTGTCTTTTTTTCATATGTGGAAACCTACACAAAAGATCCTGATAAAAGTTCCATTTGCTTTCCTACTGGGATGTGAATGAAATACAACTGTTGCGCACTACTTTCACACACCTTTCCACATCAAGCATTTGGGCACCGACAGATATCATTATGGTTATACCACCATATACACAGTTTTTTGTACATGATCCTGTTCTCTTTCTTCCTTGTCAAGATTCATGGCTTGATTTTTGTTTTATTCATTCACGAGATATCGGTATCACTGGCCGGGCCAAAATCTATTTGCCCTGGCAAAGGTGGTGGTGAGCTGTTTTCTTGACACTGTGTGATCTTTGGCATTCTTCAGTAAAGAATAGGATTTCTTTGATTGCTTGTCTGAAAGATGGCAGCTCTGACTAGGCAGAATTTTTTTTGAGATAAGCATCTCCGCATGTGTTGATATCTTGGAATGTGAGTGTGCAAATGGTGCTTTAAGAAAATTATTTGTTGCACAGTAAATGGAAGTTAGGTTCTGCAACGAGTTACTACAGGGTTTACTCCTCCTCTGGTTTGTTTCATGTGAATGAAATCTGAGCTTTCAGCAGTGCCTATAATTTCCTTAATAGATGTTTGTACACCGTCTACGCACAGGGACAACTTGCCTGATCTTGAATTCATATTTTTGACTCCTGGTAATGTTGAACGTGATTGCGACTATGGGTGCTAGAATTCTGGCCAACAGCAAAACATCAACTTTGAAAAGCTCCTTGTGGAGTTTCGAAGACAGCATACAACAATCTTTAAAGTTTGTCTTAATTTTGTTTGCATCTAATCTTAAGCAATATGCCCTTCTGTATGAATGGCAGTGGTGGGCTTATAAGGGAGGAATTCATATTTTACCTTGCTAAATTTCAGGTTTTCCTTTAAAGATTTTATTGCAGTGATTGCATTTTAAACAACTGCAGCTAGACTGTGAAAAATTTGTTTCCCACAGCTTGATTGTTTTTAGTTGTCAGAGTGACAGCCCATCTCCTAATTTGAAATTGTTTGAACTCGATTTCAATTTAATATCCCTTCAAAATGTCAAATGTATCTAGACCTGGACATTATACATGCTTTGGCCAACAAATGGCAAGTACCATTCACATAACAGAAGAAATACTAACCATTATTCATTAGTATTCAATGGTTTTGCAACAAATGCGTGGAGATCTTGCAAGAATCTGGAGAAGAACAATAATCCAATCAGGAGCAGCAAATCTGTCTAACAGTATCCAGCAAGTTCATACCTGAATGCAAAGGCTAATGTTAATAGTCTATTTGCTGATCGTGTCATGGGGGCAACTACACAGAGAAGTGGGTCATCCTCATCAGCTGGTCAACAGAAACACTTTCATCTGTTGGATTCAGTTATTCCTCCAGCATGTGAGAGGCTTCTATTTTATTTGATTCATCTTCAGTGTTGAAAACTATAAAAGAATAGACTGAGACCAAGTGTAGCAAGGCATGGCCACACATTAAGAAACATTATACTGACCAGGTTTAACCAGGTAACCAGTTTTGATCCTGATAGAAATCATGTGCACTAAAGATGCAAGTATTTGCAATCTTCTCTCAGACTAGAAAGCCTCATTCCTGAATGGGACTGGCATTCAGTGATATCATCGATGCTGTGATGCCAAATTTAAAACACGTGGTTTTTCAGTGTACACTAAAATTACATGCCAGCTGCCTTACATTTTTTTCCTACTGAGAGATTCTGTTCAGTGATGTCTTTTACAAAATAACCTTGGTAGTGAGCCTTAAGAGTGGAGTCCTCATCAGTGCATGGGAATGATGTGTGTACAATAACAGATATATCTCCTATGTGTGATCCAAGACAGAGATTTTTGGCACCATCGACAGTATTTTAGAGCTATATCCTTACCTACCTTTTTTCAGAAAGGAGATTCACAGTGGTATTCATCTCTTCCCCATGAGGCATGTATTGTGCACCAAATCTTTCACTGCTTGGAGATTGGGGAGAGGAAGGCTGACTATGCCTTAAATGCCACAAGACAATATACCAAACTGCAAGTGAAGAGCAAGAAGAAATGAATTCATATGAAGAAGCACAAGAAAATCCGATTGTGCCTGTGCAGGATATGGCCAGCTATCTGATCTTGTGGTTTCACTCCCATTCCATTCATTAGGCAGTTTGGCAGATGATTAAGTCTAGGCCTCTCTCCTTCAGTTTAATTCAAAGGAATTGAGTACAAGATTTGGGATGTCATGTTATAGTTGTACAAGACATTGGCAAAACCACATTTGGAGTACTGCATAAAACGCTGGTTGCCCTGCTGTAGGATGGATGCTATTAAACTGAAGAGGGTTCAGAAAAGATTGACAAGGTTGTTACCGGGACTGCAGGATTTGAGTTATAGGGAGAGGCTGAATAGGCTGGAGCACTTTTTCCCCTGGAGCATAGGAGGCCGAGAGGATGACTTTATCAAGCTTTATAAAATCATGAGGGGCATGGATAGCCAAGGTCTGTTCCCCAGGGTAGGGGAGTTCAAAACTAGAGGGCATAGGTTTAAGGTGAGAAGGGAAAGATTTAAAATGAACCTGAGGAGCAACTTTTTTACACAGAGGGTGGTGCAGGTATGGAACAAGATACCAGAGAAAATGGTGGAGATGAGTAGGATTACAACATTTTAAAAAATATTTGGACAAGTACATGGATAGGAAAAATCTAGAGGGATATGGGCCAAATGCAGGCAAATGGGACTAGTTTAGTTCAGGAAACCTGCTCGGCATGGACGAGTTGGGCTGAAGGGCCTGTTTCTGTTATGTATACCTCTATGACTCTACGACTATGACTCATCATTACCATCCACATCTGCCATTCCTGCACACATGGGAATGTTGCTGACAGCCAGGGAATGTGACAATATTGAAACCAAATCTGCGGTCATTGTGGTGGCCTTTGGGGGCTTGGCTCTGTGACTCACAACCATAGGACCACATGGGGCCTCTTGAGGCAGCGTGGTACGGAGTTCATAAGAACCAATTGGCCAGGAAATGAGGTCTCACCCAAGAGGAATACAAAATGGGAGGAGAACCAGGGTAAGAGCACATGGGATTATGAAAGAGTGGAGGGGCATGCTGATTGAGAAACGGTCATACTTGAGAGGAATGAGGTCAGAGGCAGGTAGCAGCAGCAGCATCGAGAGAGATTAGGGGGCACAGAATATAGCCTGCTTTCTCTGTATTCCTGATTCTTTTCTGGCACATTGAAGTAAACAGCCAGTTAACTTGATGTTTGATTTCTTTCATTGGTGAAAGCGACGGTCATGACCTTGAGGACATTCTCTGCTGTTTCTTTCCAGTGGGATGTTCTGGGTGATGGACACATTCTGCTCAGTTTAACAACTGATTGTGCAGAAACTCCTGAATTGACACCCTGTGCACCCTTGGGGTTGATATTTCCCCCTTTAAAAAAAGCCCCAGAAAGCAGCCTTAAAGCACTTCAACTAAACCGGAAGCTTCAAACATTATATTCTCATGAGTTCTTGCTGTACGCTTTTCTTTCTCAACTGACAATCTCTTCACCTCCTACAAGTATTTAATTCCAGCATTAGTTTAATTCACATTGGCCTCACAGTACTTTCAGACTTTTATAGAGTCAGATTTCCTTCCATTTAGGCAATTAGGGATAATCAAGAGATAAACTTATATGTTACCTTAGCTTTCAGAGCTATAGCCCAGTGAAGGTAGTCCTGCGCCCACAGCAATCAGAGCTCTTTAGATATGCAGAGAATCCAATCTGGCTATGATGCATACTACACGCTCTCTTCCCCAAGGATTTCCCAGCAAACCCATGCTGTCAGGGCACAGCTTCTACAGATGGGAAGAGACTTTCACCCCTGAGGACTATTCTTACTGATAAGGGTGACTGCATACATTAAACAGTAATCAGATATGCAACATGTATGTCATATATAACTCTCAAGGGAGTGCTCTAGCCAGGTGGTAAAGGACGACTCCAATCTTGTGATTCCAGCAGGTCTACAATTTTGTTATTTCACCCAGCTTCACGAAGCTGCAACATCCCAGAGGTGGAGTCACGATATCAACCGAGGCTGAGCTCTCAAGCATCACTAATTGCTGCACATATGCAAGATGTACAACTAACAGGGACCCAGACAAAATGGGACAAAGATGGGGGCGACAGATCATGTCACCGCATGCTGTAAATATGTGTGGGTTGAAAATGAAAAAGAATTAATAAAGCTCACGTATCATTTTAATCATTATTTTTCTTTTAAATGCTTTGCTGTATGGTGTGAAATTGTTTCCAGTGTAAATATTGAAGTGGACTGCATTAAGTCTCACACTGGGAGTCCAGGACTGATTCCCATTTGATGAATGGATTTCATGAGATTCAAGCCTTTTAGCTCTCATATACTTGACACACTATCAGGAAACTAAGAACAAAAAAGGCACTTTCTAAATAGAACTCTCTTTCTGACTTTGGTAATTACAATGGCCCAAGACTTTAAACATAATAGTTGGAAATCCCATCTGTACTCACAATGGAGTGTTGCTGAGACAGACTGAAGTAGACTCCATTTTGAGCTCCTGCATTATTTTTCAAAATGGATTTTATTTCAAATGAAAATTATAACAATACTGTGATGTATTAGTTTACACAACAATGCAGTTCAATCCTATATAATTGGTTGGTTTCAGTGCAGTGTAACTGAAAACTTATCTCCAAGATTCAGGCCTGTGAAGTGCAGATTTCACAGCTGCTCATAATAAAATTGGAATTTGTAAAATGCAAAGAAAGATTTCCATTACAATATATTTGTGCTTCTGGCATTTTGAAAAGAAATTCATGGAAGCATGAATGTTTGCAACACTGAAGAAGACCATTCACCCCATCATGTTTGTACTGGCTCTCTGCAAGACAATTTAATCTGTTCCTGCTCTCCTGCCATTTCCCCATAACATGGCAATCTTTTTCATTTCAGATAATACCCCAATTCTCTCGTGAAAGCCAAATTTATCAACTTGATGCAATATTATGCAGACGAAAATGTGAATTGAAATCATGAAGATTATGTTTTCTTTAATTTAAAATGTGGGATTCTTTCTTCCTTTTTTTAAGCAAGTTCTCAGTTGAACTCAACGACTCCTGTGTCCTTTTAGAACAGTGTACAGAATCATCAGCATTAAATCTGACAGTTGCAATTTAAAATGGACAGTGCAACTGAAGGAGTTAATTTTTATATGATTAACATCAACAGTAACTGGAATCAAATTTGGTTTTGTGAAGTACTCAAACATTGTGCGTGACCTAATTTATTTTTGTTTTTGGGAAAGGTGTAACACACCTATTTGAAGAGAATTGTACAGCTTGTAAACAAAATTATAGAAATGGGCTTGGGAGAGGACAATTGTGTCAAAAGAACTGATAGAAAATTAATCACTCATGATGCACCCAGAACAATAATGTCTCAACATGTTTCAGGGAACTAATGACAAATGCGTCTTATTTCAACACATTGGAGTTTTGCAATTATTGCAGCAGGTACTCTCTATTTGTTCAAAATTGTTAATTCCTATTCAGTGGGAATGGTTGGTGCTATAGTGTTGCACAAGTTATGTTGGGTGTTGCACTGGTATTTACTTGCACTTTAAGAGAAGAAATTGACCAAATCGATTACTATATTCTGTCTGAGCACTGCATCTTTGATACACATGCTTGTGGGCAAACATTACATATGAATATAGTAATGTTAAGTACAGTGTTTATCAGAGTTTCTGTATATTATGCAGGTTTTTGATATGCAATGCTTTCTCTTCAAATCTCAGTTGACCCGTGATCTTTCAAAGATACTCTTTGAACCGGTCTTCAACAGTCATTGGGTGATGGTTAATGGAATCACTGGTGCTGTATATGCATTGAAAAGTGTCTAAAAGCATTAATACTTGATTGAGTGCGTAACAGCGGTGATGTCACAGGGACTTGGTCAGAATAAAGAAATTTGGAGGAGACAGACCGAGAGCTGGTGTGGCCCTCACAGTCTTTGTAGTAACGTAGATCATATTCATGTCATCTGTAAATTGTTGCAATAATGCAATACATTTCATTTCGCTTACTTTTTAAAGATTCATTCATTCGATTTGGGTGTCGCTGGCTGGACCAGCTGTTATTACCCAGCTCTAGCTGTCTTTGAGAAGGTGGTCATGAACTGCCTTCTTGAACTACTGATGTCCATTTTGTGTAGTTAGACCCACAATGCTGTTAGGGAAGGAGTTCCAGGTATTTGACCCAGTGACACAGAAGGAATGCTGATATATTTTCAAGTCATCATGGTTTCCTTGTCCTTAGAAATAGAATTAGAACAGATTAATTGTCTCGTTTACAGGAGTACAGTGAAAAGTTTACAATGTCACCCCACACAGCACCATATTAGATACAAAGTACCTCAGTACAAATCTTAGATACAAAGTAGAGAGATTAAAATAAAGTTATATTACCTTACAGTTATTTATAGCAGAAGTTAGAAAAATAAGAACAGAAGTTAAAAAGATAAATATTTCAGTCTTTCTATAAAAGGGACAGATCAACGCAGGGGTCTGACTGGGCTCACAAGCCACTGACTGTTTGCACTGGTCCCCAGTCCAACAGCCGTCCCCACTCTAGGAACACTGACCGTCCTGCTCCATTTGGGCCTCCAGCCTGCTGGCCATCCCCGCACCACTCGGGATACATTGGTTATCCCGTTTCGCTCGGGCCTCCAGCCTGCTGGCCATCCCCGCACCGCTCGGGGTACATTGGTTATCCCGCTTTGCTCGGGCCTCCAGCCTGCTGCCTATTCCCGCACCACTCGGGGTACA
>NC_063350.1:44165207-44178165 GCF_021869965.1 Rhincodon typus | reverse complement strand
GCTCGGGCCTCCAGCCTGCTGCCTATTCCCGCACCACTCGGGGTACATTGGTTATCCCGTTTCGCTCGGGCCTCCAGCCTGCTGCCTATTCCCGCACCACTCGGGGTACATTGGTTATCCCGCTTTGCTCGGGCCTCCAGCCTGCTGCCTATTCCCGCACCACTCGGGGTACATTGGTTATCCCACTTTGCTCGGGCCTCCAGCCTGCTGCCCATCCCTGCACCGCTCGGGATACATTGGTTATCCCGCTCCACTCGGGTCTCCAGACCACTGGCCGTCCTCGCTCTGCTTGGGCCTCGAGCCCACTCCACTCCATGCTGCCAGCCCACTTTGCTCTGGCCCACAGCCACTCCAATGACGCCACCTCCATTCCAAGGTAAGTGTATTTTTTAAATAAAAAAACTCTAAAAAGAGAGAAGAAGAAAAACGAGATAAGAATAAAAAAAGAAATACATAGACGGAATGGATGAGCCCTGGATGCTGCCTACTACGTTGCCGCCATTTTCGCAATTATAGTGGTCATGGGTTTGAAAAGTGCTGTCAAAGGACCAATGGTAAGTTTCTGAAGTGCATCTAGTTGATGGTACACAATGTTGCTACTGAACATCAGTGGTGGAGGAAGTGAATGTTTGTGGATGTGCTCCAATCAAGTGGGCTGCTTTATCCTGAATGGTGTCAAGCTGCTTAAGTGTTTTTGGAGCTGCACTCATCCAGGCAATTGAGGATTATTCCATCACACTCCTGTCTTGTGCCCTATAGAAAGTGAACAGACTTTGGGGAATCAGAGTTTGCAGTCTTCTTAGTCTCTAACCTTTTCCTGTGGCCACAGCATTTATATGGCCAATCTAGACCAGTCCAGTCCAGTTCAGTTTCTGGTCAATGGTAACCCTCAGGATGATATCAGGGGATTCAGTGAGAAGTTCTGGAGCTGAAATGACTCACCTCCAACAACCACAACCATTTTCCTTTGTACCAGGTATAACAGGAGAGGGTTTCCTCCTGATTCACATTGACTTCAGTTTTGTGAGGGTTCCTTGATGTAACACTGGATCAAATGTAACTTTGATATCAAGGCAGTGACCCTCACTTCACCTCTGGAATTCAGATCTTTTGTCCATGTTTGAACCCCCAGTGCTGTAATAAGGTCAAGAACTGAGTGGCCCTGACAGATCCAGACTGGACATCAGTGAGCAGATTATTGCAAAGCAATACCAGTGTTGGTATCCATCACTTTACTGATGATCAAGATTAGACTGATGGGGCAGTAATTGGCCAAGTTGGATTTATCCTGCTCTGAGTGCCCAGGACATACCTGGGCAATTATGTATGACTATGACTTTAATTAGACTAAAAATGTGGATATCCCAATCTACTCTCAATCATTTCAGGCTAGAAGGAGCCTGTATACATATTAGCTGTTTGTTCCATGTTGCTATTTCTGATTACTTCTTAACAAGGCTGTTATGCAAATGACAATAAAAGGATTCAGACAGGAACAGAGCAGTGAAGAGGTTCATACTAATACCTTAAATCCACTGGTTGCTCCACCACCATTGGCAAGGCCAATATTTTGAACCTGCCAGCTCAGTTCTAAAAATAAAACCAATTCAATTTAAAGTAGGCTGCTTGATAAAACACTTTCAATTCCAAATCCGTTTGTTGTATTTATAGAGTCATAGAATCATACAGCACGGAAACAGACCCTTCGGTCTAACCAGTCCATGTCGAACATAATCCCAAACTAAACTAGTCCCACCTGGCCCATATCCTTCCAACCATTTCCTATTCATGTACTTATCTAAATGTCTTTTAAATGTTGTAATTGTACCCACATCCAGCATTTCCTCAGGAAGTTCATTATATGTAAGAATAACTCTTTCTTTTAAAAATTGCCCCTTACATCTTTTTTTAAATCTTTCTCCTCTCAGCTTAAAAATGTGCCCCCTCATCTTGAAATTCCCCATCCTAGGAAACAGAAAACTACCATTAACTCCTTCTATATCCCTTATTATTTTATAAACTTCTATAACTTCTCAACCTCCTATGTTCCAATGAAAAAGTCCCAGCCTATCCAGCCTTTCTTTTATAACTCAAATCTTCCAGGCCTGGCAACAATCCAGTAAATCTCTTCTGAACCCTCTCCAGCTTAATAATATCCTTCCTGTAACTGGGCAACCAGAACTGGACTCAATACTCCAGAAGAGGCTTCACCAATGTCCTATGCAACCTCAACATGATTTCCCAACTCCTGTATTCAAAGGACAGAGCAGATGGGATATATGCATCAGCCTCATTCTCTTTACTTTCATCCATTTTAGTTTATAATCTTGAACATGCCAAATAATTTCACCAAAATAAATTACTTCTATAGGAATTTGTTTCATTACTCCCACTACAACATCTCCATTTACCATGTTATCCTTTAATCCAACTCTGGTTTAAGACTGGTTGTAACCTCCAAATATACTTCCAATTAATACTTTCTCCTTCATCAACTCCGATAGGAAAATGGTGTTGTGGCATTGCTTTGAGAACTGTTGCTTTAAGACATTGATATGTTATTGAGCGCAGAGTACATTTATAAACCATTTAACCAACAGTTATGCAGAATCCAGCAAGAAGCAAGCTAACAGGAGGTTGCATGCACAGATATCTGTAACTGCAAGTTGTCATCTAACCTCTTAATAAATGTTTTTGAGTTTTTCAAGCAAACTGAACTCATACTTTTCAATCTGTGTTACTTACCAATAACACAAGAATACATGACACATTTTGTTGTACGCACCTCATACACTTTTCTAACTTTAACGCATTAGCTATTATCATTTGAGCTCAAACTCTGTACAGCCTCTTAAGGCAACCACATCTCTTGATGCACCCTTATTGTCAGTGAACTGAGACCAGCAGGGATCTGTTGGGCATTGTTTTTACACTAACAGTAACCCATGATTACCACAATGTTAGAATACTAATGAATGTTATGCAGATTTGAAAGATTAAAAGCAACCAGGTCAGCACTGCAATTTTTCATCTAGAACAAATATCAGGTTTTAGAAACCAGAAATGACTTGCACATGACCCAATTTCATTTCTCTCTTTTTTAGAAAAGTATACTGTAAGCACACTTTTAAATCTTGTTAAAATAGCTACAGCAATATGGAAAATGAAACAAAAGTTTATCTATGCCAAGTAGCATTGCAAATTTCAAATCATCTTACCCTCAGAAAATTGGCCATGACCTAATCCCAAATTCACATGCTGAAACTCAGAGCTATGTTTTACAAAATATAGCGGAATAAAGTGTGTGACATTCTAATCCCAAGCTTTCTTGTGGCCTTGCCATGTGTCAGACTGAAACTGTGAAAATTTCCCTGTTGTGGACACAGATTTGCAAAGTCTAACCAACTACTATTTACAATCATTGTGGAGAACAGGAACATTAAAGAACCAGGCTCCCAATTCATCACAATTGACGAGAATTCACTTTTCAAATTTTACATTGTAGGTATCTAACCAATCTCAACAGATATTGGACATGAACAAACAGACAAGTTCTATTCAGTAGAAACTATAAATTCTACATTAGATCATTGATTTTGTGGCAGCCTTCTGTCTCATAGAATAATGAATCTTAGAATCACAGAATAATGTGCTGCAGTGGTTAGCTTCATGTTAAGCATTGCCTGGTATAGCTCAGGAGCTCCATTCAGACATAGCAGTCTCTGCCGCATTAGCTGAATTTCTTGCCTATTGGGATGAGACGGGATCTTGGTTCTTCAATGTTGCTGATCTCCACAATGACTCTAAATATTAGTTGGTTAGACTTTGCAAATCTCTGTCCACAACAGGGAAATTTTCACAGTTTCAGTTTGACGCATGGCATGGCCACAAGAAAGCTCGAGATTAGAAGGTCACACACCTCATTGTGCTATATTTTATAAAAGATAGCTCTGAGTTTTAGCATGTGAATCTGGGATCTGGGCCAATTTTCTGAAGGAAAGATGATGTGAAATTTGCAACGTTACTTGGCATGGATACTGGATATCACTCCAAGTTGGTGGCGGAGTAAGACACTTCAGCTGGAGATCATCTGCTCTGTCCATTCCTTCTTTCTTTTGCTCTTTTATTTTTCTCTTTTGTCTTTTCTTTCTTATCTTCACTCTACTCAGCCTCCAACCTCCTAGCCTCGGAACTCCCACCTTTGGATCTCCTGGCCTCAGTGCAGACCCAATGAGATGTCCTCTTGGCCTGGTTCGGTAAGGCATCTTTCCGGTCCAGCATGGTGGTCTCTCAGGCTAGCATGGAGCCCCCACAGCCTGGCATGGTGGTCTCTTGCCCTGGCGTGGCGGTCTCTTTGCCCGGCGTGGTGCACAATCCATTAGCCTCTGATTTCTCACATAAGAACATAACATAGAGGAACAGACATTGACCATTCAGCCCTTTGAACCTGCTCCACCATTCAATCAGGTCACAGCTGATCTTCTACATCAGTAACATTTTACTAGCTTCATCTCTCTTGATGTTTTAAGTTTATAGAAATCTATTGATTTCACTCTTGAACATTCTCAATGACCAAGCCACCACAACCTTGTGAGGTAGGGATTCCAAAGACTGACTACCCTCTGAGTGAAAAATTATCCTCTTTATTTCGATTCTAAATTGCTTTCTTCTTACTCTGAGACTGTGTCCCTAGTTCTGGACTCCACAACCAAGGAAAACATCCTGCATTTAATTGTTAATCTCTGTAAGGATTTTGTACATTTCAATGAGAGCATCTCTCATTCTTCTAAACTCCAGACAAAATAAAAGGCCTGGCCTAGTTTCCTTATAAAACAATCCATTCATGTCAGGGATTAGTTTAGTAGGATACCCCAACAATTTCCCTTTCCAGGCTCTTTTAATCGGTCTGTTCTGGCATGTAATGGCACATCTCTAGGGCAAGTGGAATTTGAACCCAGGCCTTCTGGCCTAGAGATATGCACACTACCAGTGGACCATGAGAGCCCTGTAATCTTTGTTTTTATATAATTTCTAATCAACCTGTTCACAGATATTTTTGCACACCTCTGGAGCAGGTGGGAATTTAACCCAGGACTCCTGACTCAAGGAGAGGGACACTACAGCTACACTACAAGTGCCCTCTAATCTTCATTTTTATGCTGTCTAAGGGCCTATCTTATTAACAATGAACAATTGAGTTTCAATGGAAAGACGCACTTGCCTTTACAACAAAATGCACTTTAGTGCTTGATGGCAATAGGTACAAGCTACAATGATCAGTTCAGCATAATTACAAGGAGCCAGAGGTGACATATCTGTCTCCATTGGGACGTCATACTAGACTGTTTCTTCTCCAACCAAAGAATGTGTGATATCATCAGATTTGGTGAACCTTCAACATTAGCTTTTTCAGAACCATTACCTTACATAACATCTCCTCTAAGCATTCTTTTCCCATTTAGATAACGTACGTACATTTATTTATACAGCTACTTTCATATTTACAACAACTCCATCTCCCCACCAAGTCTCTGACTTCACAAATTCAAGTGGTCTAGAGTATGTTTTTTATACTTTTTCCAAATTGCCTTCTCTTCAGGCTTAGAAGGTTGGTAGGTCTTCGGCTTGAGGGCCGTTAACCTTGATTCTGATTCTCTATAAATCATTTCTCTGCTGCAGGGCCTTTTATCTTTAAGATGTCCTTCACGGAGAATGTTGTCTCTGTTGAACCTGCTGGTTGGTTCATTACCTATACGGGACAACATTTAATCTCCTTCCTTGCTAACTCAGATAGATGTCCCATAGCATCACTGGGAGAAAAATCAAGCTCAAAAATGTTCAACAAGGAAGACTGATGCTCTGTTGACGCAAGTAGTTTCTGCCTTGCAAAATCCTGAATTTTCATGCCAGGTAATTTCTTCTTTGCCGTGTTCTGAATCCATGGAAGTAGTTCTAGCTTCCAGGGAGTTGTATGCGGATTGTCATTATAGCAAATCTTTGCTCCCAATCTGTTGGTATATCTGTGCTGAATATGCAGTTCTTTATTTCAACTTGTTATTTTGGCTTTATGTCTTCATTTACTTTCTGTAGTTGTTTTAATAGTGAACTAGACATTTTCATTCCCTCAGTCATGTTACAGGAGAATGCTGCTTACAGCACTTAACATTTATTTTTTTCTCTGATGCTCCTTTGGAAGATGAATACCATATCAATATGTTTATGGGGCTTCTTTGCTGTGCCATGATCCCAAATTGATGTTAATCTTGAACAAGTTTGAACACTGGCTTGTTGGATCTTGACTTTGTTTCTTTTTAAACCTCGGAGGCCAGTTACTGAACACACTCACAGGAGCATGCCAGTGCACGTTTAACACAAAGAATAAGATTGCTTATTGATTAGGGATAAAAGATAAAATATATTACACGAGACAAAAAGGTTGGAAAGCCTTCAGTGCAAAGAACAGAAAAAAAATCAAATTCACACTATTCCTTTTATCCCAGCAATATCCTTAGAAACAGCCAGTCCTCAGCAAACCTCACTAGGGGTTCTCTAATGGGCTGACACAGCTATAACTGGTTTCCTTTCAGCACATTTATGCGCATTCACTAGGTGCTACTTTTCTTCAGCTTATATCCCTCCGGGACACATTTAAAACAAACCGCAGACGAGGTTCACTTTTACCTCCACAGAACATCAACACACAATGATTGGCAGAATTTCTGAACTGTCCTGTTTCGCCATGGACCACCAGTATTCAGTAAGACTACAGGTTCTTTTCTCCCTCTTTCTACCTTTTCATTAATGCATTGAGCTGTAAACTCCCAGCTCTCTCTTCATTATTGTAAAATCCCCTTAAAATGCATGCTGACACGTCCGGCTTTCAGAAGCCTCAGAACCAGTCACAAATAAAATCAAAAATGCTAAGCCATGTATCCCCATTCTTAACATACAAAACACAAATTATAAATCAAAGTTAAAAGTTACAAATTATTCTTCACACCTCTCCCCAACAAAAAATTGAAAATGTACCTTTCAGAGGCATTATCATTTTCTATCATAATCTTCTTATTGTTATTTCTGTTTTACTCACACAGATTTTGCTCCAGTAGTAACAATAAATCTCTATCAAATGGACAAGGACTTCTCATAAGAATCATATTCTACCTAAATCAATTTTGATCATGACATTTGTTTTCCTGCATATATGCTCTTGAACTGCTTTGATATTGCCTCTTTGAGCCACATTGAATGTGATTTAAATTCCAATTGCCTCGAATTTTTGGTATGTTTTTTTTTCTGGAATTGATAGATAATTACGGCCAACAGAGGTGATGGTCTCTGAAGAAGTGTTGGATATGTAAATTTCAAAATAGAGTGAAGCCAATACCAAACTTAGTCTCTTTTATCACAGTTGAGTATTTCTGCTGGCAGGAATTCAGCTTTTGAGAAATATAACTGATGGATCATTCTATCCCTATCTCAACTTGCTGCAATAAAACCACAAATGTTGCTGACATTGACAGATAGTTTGGCATAATTCAGTGCTGTGGAAACCAATGCAGTGGTCAGTGCAAACTGTTAAAGGTGTTCTGATGCCACTCAATCCATTCATTTTTTTTTACCCTTAACAAATTTGTCGAAAAAGCCTCCACAGTGTTGAATTCTAGAATGAATTCTGACAGATCTACTTATGCCTATAAACCACAGAATCCCTCCTTCTGTCTTCAGCAATGGAAAACTCAAGATAGGTCTTATTTTTGCTTCGCCAGGGGATACTTGGACTTGTCTCACAGTATGATCTAAATAACTTACACTTGTGCATTGGTAAATTCACTTTTTGCCAAGCTTATAGTGAAATTAACTCCTTTTTACTAATTGAACAATTTGTTTAAGTGTGCTGCACCAAGTATTCAACTAGCCAAGCTATAATCCAGAAATTTCCAATATGGAAAAATGTGGAATTATTCTCACACCTTTATAGGTAAAGCCATAAATTTATGCAAAAACAGGCACTTACAGTTTTAAAACAACATGAAGAATACACAAATGCATTGTAACAAATCAAAATCAAGAGAGCTAGTTGATTTCCCTCTTGACTGATAAAGATAAATGACACTGCCCAAGGGTGCAAGTAGCCTGTTTGGTCAGGACATGAAAATGTAAACAACCTTTTTGGAGCATTCAATTGAGAAGACAATTGGAATGCAACAGATCTCTGTTATGGAGATATAGGCTATTATTGTCAATATAGCTGCAGAAATTGGCTTAACTTTTTTTTAAACTCATTCATGGGATGTGAGTGCCAACAGCTAGGCCAACATTTATTTCCAAACACTAACTGTTGTTTGGAAGGTGGTAGTCAGCTGCCTGACTAGAGTTTATTTGGTGTAGGTCTGCCCATAATGACAGAGATCAACACGGTGACACTGAACAAATGATGATATATTTCTAAGTCTGAGTTTCTAAATATGATGAGTGCCTTGAGGATAGCTTGCAGGTGATAGTCTTCCTGTGTATCTGCTGCCTTTTACTTATAAATGGTATTACATTGGTAGGTGCTGCCTAAGGCACCTTGGCGCACTTATGTAGCATATCTTGTAGATGGTGCACATTGTTGATAATAAACACGGTTACGAATGGAGTGAATGTTTGTGGATGTCCTCCAATTGAACAAGCTGCTTTGTCCTGGATGGTGTCAAGATCTTTTAGAGTTGTTAAGCTTCTTGATACTGTTAGAGCTGCACTTATCTAACCAAGTGGGAATTGTTCTATCACACTCCTGACTCGTGACTTTTATTCAGTGGACAGGCTTAGGGAATCAGATGGTGCATTGTTCACTCCAGGCTTGCTAGCCTCTGCTCTGACTTAATAGCCATTGCATTTATATGACTAGTCCAGTTCAGTTTCTGGCCCACAGTGACATTCAGGATGTTGATAGAGGGGGATGAATGTCATGGGGGAATAGCCGGACTTCCTCTTTTGGAGATGATTATTGCCGTTATTTGTATGGCACAAATGTTACTTGTCACATGTCAGCCCAAAACTGGACATTGTTATCTGAACATGGACTGCTACAATATCTGAGGACATGTGAATGGTGCTGAATATTGTGTCTCATTTTAAGCTTGGAATGTTAGAATATAGGTCATATCTATCTTCATACCGTTTAAACATTTTGCATGTTTGTTTTAATAAACTTTATTTGTAGTGAAACTATCTACTCTTTTTTGAATAAAGAAATCTGAGTGAATTCCTTCTGATACAAACCTTCTGATAGATACAATTTAAAATCTATTTATGAAGTCATGTCATTACATTTGCTAAATTTATAATTTGTTATGATAAGCAGAAGAGTGGGACTGAGAAAGAATTGCTACACCTTTCCAACATTGAGTATAACTGGAATCGCTCACATTTTTGGATGTTTCTGCAAACTTAACTACATATAGAACATAGAACATAGAACAGTACAGCACAGTACAGGCTCTTCGGCCCACGATGTTGTGCTGAACTTTTACCCTAAACCTAAGGTCTATCTAACCTCCACCCCTACCTTATACTATCATCCATATGCCTATCTAATAGCTGCTTAAATGCCCCTAATGAGGCCGACTCCACTACCCTCTCTGGCATGCATTCCACGACCCGACCAATCTCCGAGTAAAGAACCTACTTCTAACGTCTCCCCGATATCTACCTCTTTTCACTTTAAAACTATGTCCCCTTGTAAAAGCTACCTCCACCCTAGGAAAAAGTCTCTAGCTGTCTACTCTATCTATACCTCTGATCATTTTGTACACCTCTGTCAAGTCACCTCTCATCCTTCATCGTTCTAAAGAGAAAAGCCCTAGCTCTCTCAACCTTTCCTCGTAGAACCTTCCCTCCATTCCAGGCAACATCCTGGTAAATCTCCTCTGCACCTTTTCCAATGCTTCCACATCTTTCCTGTAATGAGGTGACCAGAACTGGACACAATACTCCAGATGTGGCTGAACCAGGCTTTTGTATAGCTGGAGCATAACTTCATGGCTCTTGAACTCAATCCCTCTATTGATGAAAGCTAACACACCATGCGCCTTCTTAACAAGTCTATCTACCTGTGTGGCAGCTCTCAGGGAACTGTGAACATGAACCCCAAGATCCCTCTGCTCCTCCACACTGCCAAGAATCTTTCCGTTAACCCTGTATTCTGCTTTCAAGTTTGTCCTTCCAAAATGAATCACCTCACACTTTTCAGGGTTAAACTCCATCTGCCACTTCTCAACCCAGCTCTGCATTCTATCAATGTCCCTTTGTAACCTAGAACAGCCCTCTGCACTGTCCACAACGTGAGCCACCTTCGTATCGTCCGCGAACTTGCTAATCCACCTTACCACTCCTTCATCCAAATCATTTACAAAAATCACAAATAGAAGAGGACCCAGAACAGATCCTTGTGGTACACCACTCGTAACTGAGCACCATGTTGAATATTTTCCATATATATGAATCACTTCACCCTGAATCTCAGACTTTTATTTATTTTAATTTAGTTATCTATACCTGCCAAGTGCATGATTAATATCTTTACCTGAAGCCTGATGAAAGAAGGCAGAGATAAGATTTGACAGTTGGATCATGTTTGGATAGCCGGGTGGATTCAATCTTAAACTCAATAAATCCTTAGGAGCTCCCAAGAGCAGGTTTACTGCATAGATGATGTCAGTGACCAGCATTTCACTAAAGCATAAACATAACCCATTAAATTTTCATTAGAATTCCGTTTCAAACATTTTTATTGATAATTAATTGGAAACTGTATCCACTGACTAAATAATACATTACACCAAACAGTGACATCAATCCCTCACAATGCGCCAAGCAGTGCAAATAAATACTATCTAAATATTAATTAATTGTGTTTTTGTTATCATTTTTACACCTTAGTTAGAAAATACTTAGTAATTTATTTATCTTAAACATACATAACAGCTCCTAAAGTTTCGCCTAGCCATAATTTAACTTATCGTTTTGCATTGATCTCAATAGCTCAATGTTCATTTTATTAGCTCTCCTATAATGCTTCTGGCAAGTGTACTTAGATTCTACAACCTTCTTAAGCAAGCTTTTCTATTTTAAAACATGCAATTGCAAGTTATAGAAAGAATGCAGCATCATGACAAAACTTGAAGAAAATTCCATTACACACTCTCTACACAATATTCATATATTTAATCACAGTTATTTTTCATTATGTTTTACAAATGTACCAAAGGGAAGACGTTATTTAGTGCTCCTAGTGCAAGCGTCACTCTGTTCTCTTCTCCAAACAATTTTGTGATTCTATGTAATTTAAAGATTAGGGCTTCTAAAATCACGCACAAAGTAGTTCACTAATTGGCAACTAATTAGGATAATTTCTTCCCACCTTTAGGCAAAGTCACTAAAGACAAATAGTAGGATTTAATCATAGAGAAACATATTTATGTTGACAAGGAACTCTTGGGTACAATATTTTTTATACAGTGTTCACTTCCCCAAGTACTATTATTGACAATTTTTGTCTTAATGTGTATTTTATATAAGGTATATATTTATTTACAGCCCAATCCAATTTTTCATCTATACAGCTGAACTATTAGTATATACCCTGCTTCTATAAAAACTGCTGCATTTCTTTTCGGTATTTTAAAAATATAAATATTCCACATATGCTTTTTTTTAAATGAATAAAATGCTTGCTTTCATACAAGGTTTCATAAAATACAAGATAATTTATGGGAGGAGCATAACTAATGGAAAATAAATGTTATGTTATCTAGGGACCACAATGTTTGACACACAACTTTCCCCATATAGCAAAGAAACAGGAATCAAGATTGTTTACAGGTCCTAACACTGCATAGGGTGGAAAAATGACTGAAGCTAAGATTTCTATATGAGTGAGCCGTTAATTGACATGGAGATGAGTATTTGTTCCAATTATGGGTAGCAACAGGCTTTCAATCAGAGACTTTCCTTCTTCAGAGAAGACCCCTTTGCAGTGCAAAGTAAATAACTGAGAGTGGCTCAACATGAAGTTGTCCACTTCTTAAAACTTTTAACTAGAAGTAATGAAAAGAGCAGCCAGGCCATCACTGGGAAGGTGGGCACAAACCTTCTAAAGATTGGCCTTGGTCAGACATCTCAGGTCCAGGTCATCTTTGCAGCAGTGCCTCAGCGTAGTGCCATAGGCTGAACTATCTTCAGCTTCATTATCAATGACCTGCACTTCAACATAAGGTCAGAAGTGAACATATTTCCTGATGATTGCGAAAGGTTTAGCACCATTTACAACTTCTCTGACACCGAAGCAGTCCTTTCAATTCTATGGAAAATCGGATTAGAATAGTTAAGCATTTGTTCTTGAACGGCGCAAACTGAATGCGCTGAATGGCCTTTTACTGTGCTGTGGCTTTCTATCACACCATGTCCAAATGTAAGAAAACCTGGACAATATCCAGCCCTGGACTGACAACTAGCAAGTAACACTCGCGCTACACAAATGCAATGAACATCTCCAAAAAGACAATATCGAATCATTACCCTTGAGTGTTACCATCATTGGACCTTCCACTTCAACATCCTGAGGGTCACCATTGACCTGAAACTAAACTGGACAGATAAATACTGTGGGTACAATAGCAGGTCAGGGCCAGGAACACTTCAGTGAGTAACTCATCTCCTGACTCCATAAAGCCTATTCATCAGGTGTAAGTCAGAAGTGTGATGGAATACATCTCACTTGCCTGGATGTGTGCAGCTCCAGCAACACTCAAGATGCTTGACACCATCCAGGACAAAGCAGCCTGATTGATTGACATCACAAACAATCACTCCTTTCACCAGCAATGCTCAGTAGCAATACTGTCTATCATCTACAAGATACACTGCATAAACTCTCCAAGGTTCAGAGATAGTGGGAACTGCCAATGCTGGA
>NC_063350.1:44129500-44164807 GCF_021869965.1 Rhincodon typus | reverse complement strand
TCTGAAGAAGGGTCCAAACCCGAAACGTCAGCTTTCCTGCTCCTCTGATGCTGCTTGGCCTGCTGAGTTCATCCAGCTCTACACCTTGTTATCTCGTAAACTCTCCAAGGCTCCTTAGACAGCACTTTCCAAACCTACGATCACTTCCATCTGGAAGGCTAAGGGCAGCAGATACATGGGAACACCACTATGGTAGCGTTCCCCTCCAAGCCAGTCACCATCCTAACTTGGAAACATGTCACCGCTCCTTCAATGTCGCTAAGTCAAAATCCTAGAACTCAATCCCTAAGAGAATTGCATGCCTGCTTGCTCCAAGCCACAGCAATTCAAAAAGGCATCTCACAACCACCAATCTACCCTCTAATTATGTTTTTTCTGTTGAGCTCTGAGGTGTGTGTGTGGCAGTGCCTCCCGAAAGAGGAAAGCAACATGTCAGCAGGCCAATCGGCATGGGCAGAGGTCACGTGGCCACATGTCCATGCAGCTTAGGGGAACCAATGACAACCACATTCTCAAAGGCAGCAAGGGATGTGAAATGAATGTCCAGCCATCGATGCTCACATCCCATGAATGAATTTTTTAAAATCTCCATTTTAGGATTAGGCTATCATTGTGATAAAAATTTAAAATAGGCTGTATATGATTTGTTGTTAAAACTTAGCTTGAAATAAGTAACTTTGAAAGTTGAATTCTGAAGGATCTGGTAAAAGGGCAAACCACAGGCAACCACCTGCCTCATTCTTCAGAGACTTATTTGTTGGTGCAGCATGATATAGCTCCAGTGGAATGAAACTTAAAATTATCTGCTGATTGTTGACATTCCAGTCCACGACATAACAAGAAGATAGTAGTTTCAGAGTTTGTTTTGCATTGGAGTGGTTGAGATTTTATTCCAAGTAAAAGCAATTATTTACAGATCAATGCACACCATACAGAAAGGCATCTTTACATAATAAAAGACGTTTGAGCTACCAGTCTCAACAAGGCCCCAAGGATTTGTATTCATTTTGTTCATTGTCACGCTAGAATGAGCAGTGCAAAAGGCTTGTGTCTTGCATGATATAAAAACATCTGTTTATAGGTCTTAAGATCAAGTCAGTAAAAATTTGCATTTTAAATGAAGGGACTGAATTGTACCATATTTGACAAAAATATCATTTCTGTTCAGTTTCACGGAAGCTTTTGCTTCATGAGGTCTCGCAAGTTTTCTCAAGTTATCATACCAAACTCTCATTATTAACTACTTACCCAGTCCCTGTAGTGCCCCATTTGTCTGATGCTAGCCCAATTCTCCTACTCACTGTAACTTGTAGTGCTTGGCACCACTGGAATATCCCAGGATTTTTGGCGCTGGCAACATCTTTGAAAGGATTCTGTGCACACAATCACTGTCAGTCCAGAACTGTGTTGCACATTTGCCCCGGATGTGGAAGGTAGGGGGAAATTACCAGCCTGTTTTGCAGACAGGGACCTAACCAGGCTGATGTAGAGGAGGCCCGTGCTCTTCCCACAGACAGATAGAGGAGACCAGAACCCACCCATGTCAGTACAGTCTACCTGCCAATCTTAAGAGAACTTTCAAAAACCAAGTTGATTGATTTAGTGGGAAAGTTAGAGTAGCGTTGCCTGATAAAGCTAAGAAGGCAGAGACAATTGATATATTAGTAAGGCATTTGGGTTTAGAGAAACTGGATGAGAGGCCGGAAACTCTGGATAGTGAAACATCAGAATCAGATGTTACTCAGTTATGATTAAAATAGCTAGAGCATAAGAGAGAACAAAGAAATTAGAAATAACAGAAAAAGACAAAGAAAGTGCACAGAAAGATAAGGAACGGGAGATGGAATTAAGAAGACAAAAAAATGGAAACGTAAAGGCAGGAAATGGAAATGAGAAACTAGAATTAGAATTACCGGAAGAAGAGAAAGCTAGGGAAAATTAATATAGGCTCAAAATCATGCTGTTGAAACAGGACAGGTCAGATACTGATGCTCACCTTGGTGCCGAGAATCTGAGCCACAATGTGAAGTTCAGAAAAGAAATGTTTGAGGCTCCACAGGGCCTATCACAATTTGAGGAAAAGAACTGGTAAGTCTTCATGTCATTTGAGAAAATAGTGAGACAGATGAATCGGTAAATGAGGCTAGACATTACTCATGCAGAGTAAGTTAACAGGTAAAGCACAGGAAATTTATTCACTGTCAGAAGATGCTTTTGAGATTACGGCACTGTAAAGATAAGTTAGCGCCTGAGGCATATAGGCAAAGCTTCCTGAATTTAAGTAAGCAGCTGGGATAAACCCACATTGAGTTCAAAAGGGTTAAGCAAAGTAATTTCGACATTAGAAGCTGAAACCACAGGTATAGCTATTAGAAAGGTTGTTCTTTTACAAGAATTTAGAAATGCTCTACCTCCCATAATAAGAATCCACGTCAAGAACCAACTGGTTGCAACTATTAAATGGGCAGCAATAATGCCGATTAAAATTTAATCCATAAAACTATGTTTTTCTGTCACTTACAAATTCAAAAGAGATAGAAAATGGGGGAGTGAAAAGAAGACAAGCAGTCAAGGTAAAGAATGGAAAGGTGGGAATGTCCCAAAGTCTCCTTGGATCAGAAAGGTACATTCTGAGGGTGAAGGTGAAAGTCAAAAGCTGTGTTTCCATTGCAATAAGGTGGGACGTGTTCATTTAGTATGAATTCAGTATACTGGAAGTTGCAAGGAAAACTCATAGGACTTATTGGAGCTGACAAAAAGAAGTCTAAAAAGGAAACTTAAAAGGAAAATGCCACTAATCAGATTGTAGCTTTAACTACAACTAAGAGACTGGAAGTAAACACTGCTGAGTGCAGAGGAACTATGTAGGACGGTTAAAAAATATGAAGCATATTTGACAAACGGGAAGACAATCCATTTGTCTTCAAAGGAAGCATCCAAACCCATAGCTATACCAAGAGATACAGAGGTACTCAAACTCTCTGACTGGAGAAGGATTAGGTTCCCCACCCCAGATTAACAATGAAAGCCAAAGTGCTGGTAAATGGGATAGGTGGAAAGTATATCCTGGTTCTATTGGACAAAGTCAAGTGACTTGTTAACTGGATGAATGTTAGTCAGGATAATTGAGAAATTACAAATGGATGGAGCTGATTTATTTCTGGGGAATGATATAGCAGGAGTCAAAGTTACAACTGCATCTATAATCTCAGAAAGTTCAGTTGAGGCTGAAAACATGGAACAGGTTCCAGCTATTTTGCCATCATGTGCAGTGAGCAGAGTAATGACTAAACAAAATCCATCACCACAGGTTACAATAATACAGCACTTCAACTGATGAAGGAGCAGCGCTTCGAAAGCTTGTGATTTCAATCAAACCTGTTGAACTATAACCTGGTGTCATGCAACTTCTGAATAATGCAGCAAGCAGATGTTAGGAGAGCTGAAACTCTGTTTCAGAATGAGAACAGTTCAAACAAAGTGTTTGGCATTGCTTTGTTAATTGAGGCTCAGGAATCAGATTCAGAGTTAAGTAAGTTAGCACAGGCAGCTCACACTAAAACTGAGGAGTTCCAGAGTATTATTATATTTGAAACAGAGTTCAGACATGGAAACGGAGACATCCTCACAGACCTGTGGATGCAGAATGGATAGTTGCTCATCTGATAGTGGTACTGCCTGGATATTATGAGGAGATATTGCAAATAGTACATGAAATTCCTATGGCAGGATATGTACGAATAAGGAAAATGCAGGCATTGACAGACAGGTATTTTACATGGCCAGATATTCTTAAAGACGTAGTGCAGTTCTGTAAAATGTGTCATACATGTCAGCTAGTTCAAAAACATCAATACATGACTAAACCAGCACCTTTGATACCTATACTGACTTTTGAAGAACCTTTCAGTTAAGTGTTAGTGGATTGCATAGGACCATAATTGAAAACTAGCATATCCTCACAATTATGAATATGCCAGCCCTATTCTCAGAAGCCATTCCTTTAAGAACAATTAAAGTTTATATACTGGTGGAAATTTTATTTTTTTTTTATTCATTATGGACTATCAATTGAGGTACCGATCAGGGTTCAAACTTTGAGTCTAAAATTTGAGGAGATCAGTAGCAATTTGGGTATAAAACAACTGAAGTTAACTGTAGTGTCATCAGGAAACACAGGGAGCTGTAGATTCTCAAAACCATAATTAAGAAACACAGTCACAAATACCCACAGGAATTGGACAAACGAATAGATTTTTGGCTATTTACTACCAGAGTTCCCCCCAATAAATCTATTAGGTTTAGCCCATTTGAAGTGATTTATGGTCAGGAGATTACAGGTCCATTAAAATTGATTAGGGAGAAATTCTTGAACCAAAAAAGTGAATCCTCAATGTTGGACTATGTGTCCATGTTTCTAGAAAGACTCACAGGAGCATGTGGGATAGCAGGAGCATTTGAAAGTTTCACAGGACAGAATAAAAGAATAGATAGATACATATTCAGCAACCAGAACATTTCAAGTGGGAGATGAAGCACTGGCACTGTTGCCTTTACAAGGTGTACCTCTGACAGCAAAATTCAGCAGTCCATGCAAAGCATTTAAGAGGGCTTGTAAAGTGATTTATCTGATAAATACACTCAATCGTAGGAAGAATCTTGTTACGTCACATTAACATGTTGAAAAACTTTCACTGTAGAGAATAAGGAGACGCAAGTGTATCAGGTGGTAACAGTAGTTGAAGATGACAGACACAACAAGAGTTAGGTAGAAGGACAGTTAGGCAGTTCTCAAAGCAAATCTCCTACATTTTGACTAGCTAATACAGAAATATTGGGACAATTAGACTCCATATTGTCATATTTACAGAAAGAAAAATGGAGCATCTTGTAAGACTACTGAGGAGATAACAGGTAATAGAACGCGGAGCATGGAATAGTACAGCATACGAACAGATCCTTGTGCTGATTCTGTCTAAATGCCTCTTAAACTTTGCATCTGCTTTTACCACCTCTCCTTGCAGCATGTTGCAGGCACCTACCACCCACTGTGTGAAAAACTTTCCTTATACATCTCCTTTAAACCTGTGCCCCTAGCTTTTGACATTTCCACCCTGGAAAAAAGACTGACGAGAGGTGGAGTTGATGACCTGATTCCAATTGTTTTACATTCATTTGCCCAAGTACCTCAACGTGCCACTTGACCATGTCTTCAATTCATTGAACAATTCATTTGCATAAGAAAATCTTATCATAACATCACAGAATGAAACAGAACAGGAAACTAATCAGCTTAATGTGTGTCATGAAAACCAAAAGAACTGCAGATGCTGTAAATCAGGAGGCAAAACTGAAGTTGCTGGAACAGTTCAGCAGGTCTGGCAGGATCTGTGAAGAAAAAAACCAGAGTTACCATTTCGGGTCCAGTGACATTTTAAGGAAGGGTCACCGGACCTGAAACGTTAGCTTAATGTGCATGTCTTGCTCTATGAAAGACAGCCATTTTAGTTCCACTCTCACACTCTTTCACCAGAGGCCTGAACCAATTCCACTGCAAGCACTTAGCAAATTCCCTGAAAGTTAGCACATATGCTTGCAGAGAAATTATTTCAGGCCTCTGGTGAATGAGTATGAGAGTGGAACTAAATGGCTGTTTTACTGCAGAGATAAACATGGGTGTACATTAGCTAGACATGATATGGATATAGGAGAGTCAGGAGCAATAACACCGTATCCTGATTAGTTGGGTCTTTTGGCTAAGGTCAGTTCTCAAGGTAACAATAACACCATTCTTGTCAGCAGATTTGATGAAAATCTTAGGATTACCCCTGGGAGAAGAATGCAAGTTCAAAAGGAAATAAGGTAGAGTGTGCAATGGGCAGAAATGAGGGCCCTCAACCATATCCATCCTATTTCCTTCTCTCTCCTTCCTGTCCCTTCAGTTACATTTCTCTTCATCCTCATCTTTAACTTCACTAGCCTTCATATTCACTACATTGTCCTCCAGCATGACGCCACCATGAAATACATCATCACCTTCCCTCTCAGCATTCTGGAGGGACCATTTCCTCCATAATATTCTACTCTACCCCTTAATGAGCTTCAACATGGCCTCCTTTCCCGGCAGAACCTTCCCACAAAAACAGAAAGTTGCAAAACCCGCTCTTTTATGACTTTCCTTCTCACTATTTAAGGCTCCATTTTTCGGGTGAAGCAGCAAAGTACTTATACTTGTTTTACTTACTCCAGTGTTGGCTGCTGACATGCTGTCTTCTCTAGGATGGGGAGAACAAACACAGATTGAGGGATCACTCAAAGACCAGTGTGATTCCTAGCTTTTAGTTATCATTTTCATTCTTCACCTCATTCTCATTGGAAACTGCAGTAGTCCAAGGACAGAGATACAATGAAGTTCAATGCAGCTTTAGGGAGCATTTTTTTTTTCAGTTACAGCCTTCAAAATTCAATCCTGACTTCAAACCTTGCAGATTGTAATGTATGTTCCAATTGTGTTTGCCTACCTTTCCATGTGTCAGTGTTACTCTTAGTCTGGCTTTCAGATATCAGCTGTCCACAATTCTGCTATTCACACCTCTATAGATCTTCGGTTTCTTTTTCCAGTACCATCCCACAATGGCACTACATTATCAACTCTTTTGCCACTTAAGCTCATCAGTCTTCCAACATATCATGGAACACTTTCTCCACCCTTGCCCATTTCACCAGCTTAAAACCAGATACATTTCTAACTTTTATCAGAATTGGATAAAGGTAAATGACCTGAAAATCATTTCTCTTGCCAAGGTGCTGCCTGACTAGTTAAATATTGAGCATTTTGTTTGCCTTCCAGCATCTGCAGTATTTTAATTTTGTAATGCCATTTGTCTTATTTGTTGACAGTAATAAAATTATGCATTGCTGATATGCCTGGCCTGACTTTGTAAAGACAAACTGGGACTTGACATGGGGAACAAGAGTTCTCCCAATTTGGGCAGATTTATGGTCTGTTTTACCATACTTTAACTGGTGCATGCCTTATTGCAATTTCAGATCCAAATTACCTGGGGTTGGACTGAGTTATAGATGTTTAATATCATGTTCATAAGACAAATAATCTCCCTACAAATGAAAGTTACAACTCACTTCATCCTAAGTAAAATTGCTACTGATCGTAGCACTAAGACAAACGTTACAAAGTCATCAGATTCATTGGTCAGTTGGCTTATATCAGTGTTGTACAAATGGGAAATGCGAGGCAACAGTTTGCTATTCAGTGAGTTCTACCGGAACAGGATTGGAAGGGGACACAGGCAAGGGGGACAAAAGAGGACAGTGTTAGCACAGAGTGAAAGCTCAGGATCAAAGACGCCTGCCAGCAAAGCACAGGAATAAGGCGTGTCAACCCGGACCACTGAGGCATACAAATAGCGAGATGCTTGCAACTTGACATTTGAACGAATGGTATTAGGGCCCAACTTCAAACTTTCAATGACCGACTGATCAATGAATAGCTTGCAACAAACCAAATAATAGACCTGAACCAGAATACAAGGTTAAAGAAGCCACTTCACATATATTTCATATCATATGTGAGTATGTTACAAAAGACACCAGAACACAAATTGTTAAAGAGCAGAATGACTTTATTAAACTCAATCAGGCAAAAATTTGCCTTTGATGCAAATATCATTTCACTTCAAGAGCTTTTTAGATATCTGAAATGCTATCCTTCAGGCAGGTGAAAGTTCAAGTGCAATAATTTACTGCACATACACAAAGATTAATAGAAATTAGTACCAACTTGGATTCAATCATTCCTTATTGAAGTTGACTTGCTTACCGAGCTGGCTTGTTTTTGTTCAGACGTTTCGTCACCATGCCAGGTGACATTAATCAGTGAGGTCCAGACAGTATAAATTCCAAGCGGAGTAGAACAACATCGCTTCATCGAAGGCCTCACTGATTAATGTCACCTAGCATGGTGATGAAACGCCTGAACAAAACAAGCCAGCAACCTCATCCACAATCCAAAGTACAAATCTTTGCTAAAACTTTAAATTATTCTTATTCTTTGCTCTAGAGCACATGTAACAGTAGCTGGGCTAAGAGTGCTCATACACATTTCACAAGCAACTTTTAGCCTCTCCAAGAAATTTTTGTTCCATTGTTCTGATGGAAGGAAAACAATTGTAGCTCACAACTATTCCCAAAAGTCAAAAAGCCTTCCAATTTGTCAATGAAACGTTACTGCAGTTTTCAAAAACGAATGCTGAGATCCATGCAATCACATCATTAAGTCTGGAGATCAGTGTGTCTTGAAGGAAGGGAATAGTGAATAACCTTGATAATACATGTACATCTACAGAGATTGTAGCCTTATATATAGAAACACTCAAACACTTATTAAAATGTTCACAATTTTTATTCAATGCCTTGTGTTTCTTAAACATTCTTCTGTAGTCTATGATTGCTCCTAACAGCACTATAGAAAATTTACGTACTGCCTTGTGTTAAATCCTTCACTTTATCCATATTGTGTTCAATTGCTCCACTTAGAAATTGCAACCAGCTGTTCTCAGATTCAGGGCACACGTGACTAGACCTATACAAAGAAAACAAAACAGCACTTGAAATGGCGGAATTATACAAAGCAGAAAAGTACATAGATTGCTTATATACGCTCAGTTCCAAAAATGACAATTAAACAGTTTGATAACTACATTGTAGAACCACATTAATGATGACTATCTAACACTTTCAAGTTAAAGCAGTTATAGTACTACCATATGATGTTTTTATAATGAAGCTACTCATCCCAAATTAGCGCTTTCTTAGAACTCCAATTCTGCATGCAAGTGGCTATGTGAAAACGCAGAGTTTCTCCCAGAATAATTTAGAGTACAAGACAAAATCTATGCTGTACAAACGTAAAACTAATTGCAGTTTGATTTAAAGTCTGCAGGATATTCAGAATAAGTACCTTTCACTCCTGGCTTTACATTCACGGTCAAGAACTGAATGAAGTTGACATTTGGTTATCCAATTGCCTCAAGCAGGGCACACAATATAATTATTCAACAGTAATTTCTGACACTAAGGCATTTCAGATTTAAATTTGATAGTAGTATTCAGTATAATAGAAGCATTAGCTACCATTTTTTTTCCATATAGTAACTCTGAACATATGCTGTCTTGCTCTCGAGATTCTAATTCATTTGAGGAATTCAATACCTTAGCGATTTTGAATTTCCTGGTTCCTAGTTAGCTATCCTTTGTTGACATTTTTAAAACTGTTTTCTCTCATTGTAGTCTGCCTTCCTCTGTGCAGTCTCCACCTCTCCCTTCCTGGCAGCCTGTCACCACTTTTTCAGCCTCTCCTCAATCCCATATTCCTTGCAGCCTCCCACTGCCCCCTTCCAACTTCCCCGCACATACTTGCAGTCTCCTATAACCCTTGCGGCCCTCCCAATCACCCTCCCCTTACAGCTTTCTCATACTTCCTTGCGGGCTTCACCTCCCACCCATCCCTCACTTGCAGTCTCTCTCTCCTTCTAACATCCATGCAGTTTTATCGTCCACCGCCACTTGCAGACTATTTCCCCCAAACTCCACTTAAAGCCTCTCTCATCTCCTGGTCTTCCATCACCTTTGTTTGTTTTGATTTCAAATTGCCAGCATCTGTCCTGCTTGGTTTTGTATTCAAATTGCCAGCATCTGTCCTGCTTTGTTTTGTATTCATACTTTATCTCATCAGCTTTCTCTACTCACAATGTTGAGCTACTGTACTTTGAACATTATATAGGTGAGAAAGCACAGCAGTCAGCACAGACATGTGGGCTATCGTCAATACTTCCCTCCAACTCCCTCAAAGTAAATAAAGTACGTTTGACTTTATCAAGAATTTCAGTCACCAGGAACTACATAATTCAGAGCCAAAGTAATATTCAGAGATCAAATTTAATGAGTTAGCATGTCAGATGAGACCTCATAATCTTTCATTGTCTGATATGAATTGTATTGTCTCGGTACATTATTTTTTTGTTTAATGCTTCTCTTCAAGTAAGTCTTAAAAGTAGACTACAGGCTGATATAATAGATCATAAGATGAATTCTCCAGTCTGTGAAATCCTTTCAACTTCACTTTGCCTTTTTCAGCCATCATGGCTCTACCACTAACCTCTGGAATCCTGAACTACGTTACATAGGAACAGTAGTAGGCCATTCAGCCCCTCAAGCCTCTTCCACCATTCAGAGATCATGGCTGATCTGTGGCCTTACCTGCCTTTAACCCATATTCCTTAATAACTTTGCTTAAGAAAAATGCACTAATCTCAAATTTAAATTAACAACTGAATGTTTTGTCCCCTAACAAGTGAATTTCAGCAATGTTCTGTTTATTTCAGCTTATGTCATTTGGCATGCTAGCAGAAACATTTACAACTGTGGTTCCACAGCTTAGGGACTTCAATTACATGGATAGATGGGACAATATCGGAAGGATGGCCTTGAAAAGAAGGTTTAAAGGAGATTTAATACAGACATTCAAAGTTATGAGGTGTGGACAGTATAACTAGCTGGTAGAAGGATGAAAAAAGTGATAAGTCACAGTTACAAAGGGAAATGGTAAAAGATACAGTGGCACCATGACAGAAACTTCTTTATAGAGTAGTTAGGATGTGGAACACACTGCACAACGGTGTGGTGAAGGTAGGTTCAACTAGGAAATTCAAAGGGGCAATTGGATCAGCTTTTGAAAGGAAAATGCACGGGGTTGTGGGTGAGGCAGGGGAATGGTACCACAGGAATGTCGCCTGCACTGTAAAAGGCACGCCAGGCTGAACAGCTTCCTTCTGATATAATCATTCTGGGGCAAGAAAATTCCTCAGCAACTCAGAACACAGTTGTTAGGTGAACACAAAGCAAATACATTATAATAAAGATACATACTGCAGGCCCTTTAAAATTCTGATATTTTAAATTAAGAATAATAACAATTTAGTTCGCAAATTTTTTTATTGTAGTGTTCAAATACAGAAGACTTGTATGAACTGACATTTGTTCACTTCAATACACCCACTCTTAAATTTAGAGGAACGTCCCATTTATGGTGGTATGGTGGCACAGTGGTTAGCACTGCTGCCTTACAATGTCAGGGACCCAGGTTCGATTCTACCCCCGGGCGACTGTCTGTGTGAAGTTTGCATATTCTCTGTGTGTCTGCGTGGGTTTCCTCTGGGTGCTCCGGCTTCCTCCCACAGTCCACAGGTGTGCAGGTTAGATGGATTGGCCATGCTAACTTGCCCATAGTGTTCAGGGATGTGTAGATTAGGTGGGTTACAGGGGGATGGGTCTGGGTGGGATGCTCTGAGGTTTGGTGTGGACTTGTTGGGCCAAAGGGCCTGTTCCCACACTGTAGGGATTCTATGATGATTCATGATACTTCACACCCATGTGAGAATTCTCATAATATTTCCAATGCCCATGGGAGGGAATGATAACAGGGACTCAAATTGTTAAACAGCCAACATTTCATCCTGGGAACAAGGCATTCTATTTCATGGCACACTGAGAAAGGGAGAGAGCTGCCTTTGGGACTGGCTGCCATTGAAGGGTCCAAGGCCCAAGTGGAAAGGATAATTAGGGTGATAAGAATGACAACAAATGAATATATGAACTAACACTGGTCACAAAGAGAATTTTTAAAATTGCTTCAAGATTCAAAAAGTTACAATTAGAGTTCAGATCACAGTGACCTAGACAGCCAAAGTGAAATAAGCACAAAAGGTTGTGTTATGACTCATATGTCAGTATATCTTCAGGAGACATGCTCATGATATCATTACTGCATCACTGCATACAAATGGAAGGTATAAATATCTCATACCCATCTTACCTTTGATCACTTAAGCATGACACTCTACTGGAAGTGTGCTTCTCTGTTGTAATTCATAACTTAATATTAGCCTTTGGCCATACTGACAGTTGTGTTGAAGGAATGAAATGCTTGTACATAACAGTTAGTTGGAATAAATGTCTGCTGGATTCTTCAACACCATGATGTCTATGCTCAGTTTCTTATGTTAGGGGTGATAACATAAGTATTAGGTAAAACACCCTGCTGGAGACAATTCATACCACTAAAATAACCAAACTTTATTACTAGATAAATTGCTCTTGCAAACAGTCAGCAAGGACACAACACGCCTGCAATCTTCTTTCTATGTGTAACTATTTCGATGATAGAAAGACGCCAGTAATTTACACTACCTTACCAATTGTTACATGAACAGTGTATGAAACAAGGTAAATGAGCTTGTAGCACAGATTGAAACTGGCAGGTACAGTGTTGTGGGAGTCATAGAGATATGGCAGCAAGGGGATCAGGGCTGGGAAATATCCAAGGATACTCGTCCTATCGAAAGGATAGGGTGGATGGGCAGAGGGGACAGGGATGCCTTGTTAATAAGTGATATTAAATCGATAGCAAGAAGCCAAATAGAGTCAGAAGGCATAGAATTTAAGCGGGTAGACTTGAGGATCTGCAAAGGAGAAAAGATCCTGATGAGAGTTATGTACAGACCTCCTAGCAGTAGTCAGGATGTGGAGAAGAAAATAAATCAGGAGATAGAAAAGGCATGTATGAAAGATACTATTGCAATAATCACAGGGGACTTCAATATCCAGGTGGACTGGGAATTTAAAAAATCGGGTTGGTAACAGATCCTAAGAAAAGGAATTTGTGGGATAGCTACAGGATGGTTTTTTGGGAGCAGCCTGGGGTAGAACCCATGAGCGAACAGGCAATTCTGAATCTGCTGGTGTGTAATGAGGCAAACTTGATTGGGGAGCTTCAGGTGAAGGAAGCCCTAGGGGGCAGTGACCAGAATATGATAGTATTCACTCTGCAGTTTGAGAGGGAAGAGCTATAATCAGATGTAATGGTATTACAATTGAGTAGAGTTACCTACAAAAACACATGAGGGAGGAGCTGGCCAGAGGTAATTGAAAGATAGAGTCGAGTAGGGAAGACAATGGAGCAATGGCAAGCGTTTCTGGGGGTAATTCAGGAGGCACAGCAGGAATTCATCCCATAAAAAGAAGAAACAAGGAAAGTCAGGGACAGCATAAAAACAAAAGGGAAAGCATAAATGTGGTGAAGATTAGTGGGAAGTCAGAAATTGCAAAGCCTTTAAAAACCAGCAAAGGACAACTTAAAAAGGAACGAGAGGGGAGAAGATGAAATACAAGGATAAGCTAGTAACATACATGAAGACTGCAAGAGTCTTTTCTAGTTATATAAAAAGAAAGATAAAGGCAAGGGAGGACAATGGGCCACTGGAAAATGAGATTGGAGAAGTGGTAATAGAGAAAAAAAAAATGGCAGAGGAACTGAATAGGTACTTTGCATCAGTCTTCACAGTGGGAGACACCAGTGGCATACCAGAACTTCAAGAGAGTCAGAAGGCAGACGTGAGTGTAGTTGCCATTATTAACGAGGTGATTCTGGGGAAGTTGAAAGGTCTAAAGGTGGATAAATCACCTGGACCAGATGGACTACATCCCAGAATCCTGAAGGAGATAGCTGAGGAGATTTAGAGACATTGGCGTTGATTCTTCAGGAATCATTGGAGTCAAGAATGGTCCCAGACAACTGGAAAATGGATAATGTCACAACCTGTTTAAGGTTGGAGGCATAAGATGGGAAATTATGGGCCGGTTAGCCAGATCTCAGTCATTAGTAAGATCTTAGAGTCCATTATTAATGTTGAGATTGCAAAGTACTTGGAAGTGCACAGGAAAATAGGGCTGAGTTAGCACAGATTTGTCAAAGAGACATCATGCCTGATAAATCTGATAGAATTCTTGGAGGAGGTAACAAGCAAGTTAGACACAGATGAGCCAGTGGACGTAAACTATTTAAATTTCCAGAAAGCTTTTCACAAGGAGCCGTACAGGAGGCCACAAAACAAGATAAGAACCCATGATGTTAGAGGCAAAGTACAGGCATGGATTAGAGGACTGGCTGACTTGCAGAAGACAGAAAGTGGCAATAAAGGGATCTTTTTCAGGATAGGAGCTGGTGACTAGCAGAGTTCTGCAGGGGTCAGTGTTGGGACCACAGCTATTTAAGTTATATGCGAAGGATCTGGAAGGATGAACTATTTTTTCTATTCATTTTGGGATGTGGGCATCACTGGCTGGCCAGCATTTCTTGCCCATCCCTAGTTGCCCTTGAGAAGGTGGTGGTGAGCTGCATTCTTGAACCGCTGCAGTCTTCCTGCTGTGGGTTGACCCGCAATGCTATTAGGGAGGGAATTCCAGGATTTTGACCCAGTGACAGTGAAGGAATGGCGATACATTTCCAAGTCAGGATGGTGAGTGACTTGGAAGGGAACTTGGAGGTAGTGGTGTTCCCATATATTTGCTGCCCTTGTCCTTCTAGATGGAAGTGGTTGTGGATTTAGAAGGTGCTGAAGGGGATCTTTGGTGAATTTCTGCAGTGCATCTTGTAGATAGCACACAGCTGCTGCTACTGACCGTCGGTGGAGGAGGGCGTGAATGCTTGTGGATGTAGTGCCAATCAAGCGGGTTGCTTTTTCCTGGATGGTGTCAAGCTACGAGCGTTGTTGGGGCTGCAGTCATCCAGGCAAGTGGGGAGTATTCCATCACACTCCTGACTTGTGCCTTGTACATAGTGGATAGGCTCTGAGGAGTCGGGAGTTAAGTTACTCGCCGTAGTATTCAGCTTCTGGCCTGTTCTTGTAGCCACTCTGTTAATGTGGTGAGTCCAGCGGAGTTTCTGGTCAATGGTAACCCCCAGGATGTTGATAGTAGGGGATTCAGTGATGGTAACACCATTGAATGTCAAGGGGCAGTGGTTAGATTACCTGTGACGGCATTGTTGCTAAGCTTGCAAATGACACAAAGATAGGTGGAGGGACAGAAAATGTTGAGTAGGCAGAGAGGCTGCAGAAAGACTTGGACAGGCTAGGAGAGTGGGCAAAGAAGTGGCTGGTGAAACACAATCTGAGGAAGTGTTAGGTTATGCACTTTGATAGGAAGAATAGAGGCATAGAAAATTTTCTAAATGGGAAAAAGCTTTGGAAATTTAAAGCACAAAAGGGACTTAGGGGTCCTAGTTCAGGATTCTCTTAAGGTTAAGATGTAGGTCCAGTTGGCAGTTAGGAAGGCAAATGCAATATTATCAATCAATTTAAGAGGACTAGATTACAACAGCAGGGATGCTCTGCTGAAGCTGTATAAGGTTCTGATCAGACCATATTTGGAACACTGCCAGCAATTTTGGGCCCTGTGTCTCAGGAAAGATAAACTGGCCTTGGAGGGGTCTAGAGGAGGTTCAAAAGAAAGGTCCCTCAGAATGAAGAGCTTGTCATATGAGGAGCGATTGAGGACTCCGAGTCTGTACTCAGCAGAGATCAGAAGAATGAGAGGGGATCTCATTAAAACTTACAGAATACTGAGAGGCCTGGATAGAGTGAACATGGAGAAAATGTTTCCACTCGTAGGAAAGACTAGGACCCAAGATCACAGCATCAGGGTCAAGGGACAACCCTTTAGAACAGAGATGAGGAGGAATTTCTTCAGCCAGAGAGGGTAGTGACTCTGTGGAACTCATTGTCATAGAAGTGCAAGTGTATTTAAGACAGAATTAGAAGGTTCTTGATTAGCACAGGATTCAAAGGTTACAGGGAGAAGGCAGGAGAATGGGGTTGAGTAACCTATCAGAAATGGGCAGAACAGCTCAATTCTGCTCATATATCTTATGGTCAAATACACTGCAAACATGATCTTTAAAAGGATGTATACTGCCCCAATTAAAAATGCTATGTTAAATGTTATGACAAAGTCATCAGGATAGGTTAGGTTCTCGTGCCCAAGTAAGCATTTCTATACTCAAAGAAAATAAATAAATTCATTCATTCATTTGGAACTTTAAAAATAACTGAAGTGAGTGGGCATAACAGTGTAAGTAATTTTGGACAAGAAAGGGATAGTGTAATTTTAAATTATGTAAAGAATAATGGAAGTTCAGAGAGATTTAGTCACAGTGATCAATAAAATGAAATAAAACAAAGTAAAATTCTTTTTGGCAATTTGGACCTTACACCTGGGGCTAGAACATAAAGGAGAAATGGTTGCTACAACTATATAAAGTTCTGCTTGGATCACATCTGGAGCAGTGTGTAAAATTCTGGGCATCGTATCTGAGCAAAGTCATACTAGCTTTGGAAGAAGCCCAACAGAGGTACATTAATAATTTACCACGGTTCAAAGATTGGATAAACTCAATTTGTCCTTTATTCTTTATTTATTAATGGGACGAGGGCATCGCTGCTAGGCAGCATTTATTGCCCATCCCCAATTGCCCAGAGTCAACCACACTGCCGTGGGTCTGGAGTCACATGTTGGCCAGACCAGGTAAGGATGGCAATTTCCTTCCCTAACGGACATTAGTGAACCCGATGGATTTTTCCAAAAATTGACAATGGATTCGTCATCATCATCATTACATTTTTGATTTCAGAAATTTTATTGAATTCTAATTCCACCATCTGCTGTGGTAGGATTCGAACCCGGGTCCCCAGAACATTATCTGGGTCTCTGGACTAACAGTCCAGTGATAATACCACTAGGTCATCACCTCCCCCAGAGTACTCTCTGGAATACAGAAAATTAAACGGTGATTTGATTGAGTGTACAGAGACCAGCTTTTTTTCCTACTAGTAAGGAGCATGTAGGTCAAAAAGGCGTAACTTTAAAATCTGGGCCAGAAAACAATTTTACATTACAGGTGGTGGAGATACAGACCTCACACCCACAGAAGTAGTAGATTGTTGATTAATCAGTAATTTGATCAAGCAAAGAAAACAATTTAGACTCAGAACTGTCTGGCTTAGAATACCAAAGATTACATGATTTGAGGTGACATTTTAATGTCAGTGTTCAAATTGTTAAAGTATTGTCTGAAAGCTCATAATATGCTGAAGTAAATGGAGCTGGAATATAAATTAGCCATCATTCATCTCAACAAATGGTGGAAAAAGCCCGAGAGGCTGAACAGGCAAATTTCCCTTTCATATGAACAGGGTGGGTGTTAGGCCAGGATTTAAATAAGTAACACTGTCGCCACCTTGTGCCAGATAGTGCACAATTGAACAAGGAGGAATGTTGTCTATTTCAGAACTTGATGGTACAGTTTAAAAATAAGAGTTCCTCCATTTAAAACAGAGGGGACAAGGACATGTTCTTCTCTCAGAGGGTCTCAAGTCTCTGGAACTCTCTTCTCCAGAGTATGGAGGAGATGGAATCATTGAATACCTTTAAGGCAGAGGTAGACAATTTCTTGACCAACAGGGGAGTCAAAGGTTATGGAGGGATAGGCAAGAATGTGGAGTTTAAACTACAATCAATTCAGCAATGATCGTATTGAACAGCAGAGCAGGCTGGAGGGAACTAATTTATATGTTCATATGTGGGTGGAAAGCATCTAACTTCATCTTTTCACTTCGCATTAGATCTCTATCCCATACAAAGATGTAGAGTGATTAGTGTGTGGAATGAACAGCCAGAGGAAATGGTGGAGCAGGTACAGTTACAACATTTAAAAAGATATTTCACTAAGTACATGAATAGGAAAGATTGGGAGGGATATGGGCCAAACACAGGCAAATGGGACTAGTTTAGTTTGGGAACATGGTTGGCGTGGACTGGTTGGACTGAAGGGTCTGCTTCCAATGCTGTATGACTCTACTTAGCGCACAGCTCATGTCTGAAGGCAAATATGAAAGTGCTATAAATAGTCTTTAGATATTAAAACAAAAATGTACACTGCAATGAGTTTTAGAAATATGCTGATCATTTAACTCACTTGGCTATTTCCAGAACTTTGTTCAAGACCATAGTGACATTTGCAGCCTGAAACAGAACAATACTTTAATTATTTCAAAATAGTTCAAATAAAAACATTGACAATATTCAAATAGTACATTTGTGACTTTCTACAGGTGACCATAGATGATCAATGCAATGCAACAGTGGCCAACACGTTGCAGTTTGAAAGTTCTCTTAGGGGTCTACAGGTCAGAAGGAAAAGACAGAGAGAGATCAAAAGATCACAACTTCCATCTTAAGAAAAAACTGAGGGAGACATCAATGTATACTGTCTGATTGAGTTAATGGCCTTTGCTCCGTTCATGTTATTTTAATGATGTCTGGATGTCTTATATATGACAATATATCAAGGTACACAATAGCAATTCAGAGATAGTACAAACTGCCGATGCTGGAGAATCTCTGAGATAACAAGGTGTAAAGCTGGATGAACACAGCAGGTCAAGCATCATCAGAGGAGCAGGAAAGCTGACGTTTTGCGTCTGGACCCTGACCCGAAACGTCAGCTTTCCTGCTCCTCTGATGCTGCTTGGGATGCTGTGTTCATCCAGCTCCATACCTTGTTATCACACAATAGCAAGGTGTGTTTCCAAGCAGTTCATCGGCATTCCTTCCTCTCTATACAGTGCCATGCCTAAAATTTCCAGAAACCACTTCCAGGTCACCCCAGCACTGACTGAGCAGAGACAACCCAGTTTTTCCTAAAAGAGAAACACTGAAAAGAGACAGATGGTGGGTGACAGGTCAATCTGTGCATTTGTTAGCTGGTACACAGCATATTGCCTCATTGTCTAATAATGAAGTAACTAAAGAACCAACAAATAAACAGATCCTACCACAAATCTATATGTACACTCAAGAGGTATCCTACCACAAATCTGTATGTACGCCCAAGAGGTATGAGGGAATAAGCTGAGGACAAAAACATTCTATTCTTGCATTTCTGTAAAAATCAACACTTTGTGCTCCTGCAGTCATGTTCCATCATACCATTAGTCAAAATACCAAAAAAAAATACAGTGCCATTCCCACATTCTGCTTGAATCAAGACAAACTCAGTATGGTGCAGTACTGCTGACTGCTTTTCAAGGCAAATACTCACATTCATCTGCACAGTTACGTGGTCCATTGGAGGATAAAGACTCAAGACCAATTCATCAACACTAGAAGAGGTAAGCAACAAGTTTACCAACAATGCATCCAAACCTATTGTGGCTTGCAAGGTTAGTACAGTATTCAAGTGCAGACAAGAGTAATACAATGAATTCCCTGTCAACAAAAATACATTTACAGAAACACAACGTGTAACATTTATCAGGAATCCATTGAAAAGGACTTGTATTTTTGTAGCGTCCAAAGCAATTTAGGAAGTAGTATTTTTTAACTATACTCAACGTTACTTCAGTAAATGTGTCAGCTAACTTGCAAATCACATTGAACTAAATGACTAGATAACCAATTTTAACCATGTTACTTTAGGAATGATGTTGGGCATAGCAACATGAGAAATCCCCCACACTTTCTCAATTAATGCCATGGGATCTTGTCCACTATCAGCAGACAGATAGCGCCTCTGCTTTAATATCTCCCACAAAAAGTGGCAATCCAGACAACGTAGCTCCTTGCTCACTATTGCCTAATGACAGTTGGAGATGGAATTGCTCACACAAGCTAATATTTGATTAAAAGTAAAATAAAACTCATTTTCAAACCCAACCCAACCACATTGCACTGGTGTAGACTAAAGTTGCAGGTTTGCATTTAATAATAATATCATAACTCACCTGGGGCTAATTTCACTGGTAATGTCACCCAAATCATCCAACTGCGTTATGTGTTGCAAGCTGTCTACCTTCCCATGAGTTTTCATTGCTGCAGAGACCTTTTTCAAACATGCTTTGGCTGCTTTTACTAGTCCCAAGCAAGGAGCCATGACCTGCTTGTCCGCTTCTGACCAGTAAGTGTCCCGATTTTCTCGAGTGTCTGCATCGTCAAAAATATCACTGAATGGATCTGGATTGTCTGCATGCTGAGCCTGCCAAGTACATACAACTTATTATTCATACAACTTAGATGCAATTTATTCACTGCTACCTTAAAAGAGGTCAGCATAGTCATCTCTTACAAATAGCAGCTCAGTATTAGATGGTGCCTAGGTTCCAGTTTAAAGTCTTCAGAATTCAGGGTCATTGGACCAAAAACATCAGCTAATTTTTCTCCACAAATGCTGTCAAACGTGCTGAGAGTTTCCGGTAATTTCTGTTTTTGTTTCAGATTTCCAGTTCTTTTGGTTTTCAGCAAAATTCTTGGTCAGCCAATGGCACATGCTCCTCAACTTACCACTTCTGGTGACAGGCTAAACGGATGCAAGCAAGTTCTCTGCCTGCTTTATACATCACTAGGTGTGAAAAAAGAACAGGAAAGTTTTTTTGTCCCCCAGCCTCTGGTCTTTGGACTCAAGTCAAACACACATTATCGGCTGATTTTAGTTGAAATTGAACATAATTTAAACTGCCACTTATTCATTCTTTTAGTTCAAAAAGAGGAGCTGACAAACTTCATTATCACCAAATTTCCATCCTTCTACCTCTCTCTAATCTCAGATTAAACAATAAACAGGCTCACTACCGAATTTCCAATAATTTGGTATAATTGGGAAACATTTCAAGCAAGCCAGAGCAGACATCTGAACGAGTAGACAAAAAATAAAATGGAAGCATTGAGAGATTAAATAAAAACAGAAAATGCCAAAATATTCAGCAGATTAGATGCTATCAGCGACCTTGACCCTTCATCAGAACAGTGATCTGGACTTCCACCAAGTGGTCAAATATGGAAAATACAGCGCTCCACTCTCAATTCAATATTTTTGTCAAACCATTTAAGAACACAGTAAAAAGGTGGCAAGCAAATCAATGAAACTGATAGCAGCTAATTAATCATGTTCCAAATGCCACAGAAGAGCTCTGACTAATGTGAATACCTTGCCCAATGTCACAGAAGTGACCGAAATTCTGGAAGAACTCATGCAATATGTGCAGTGAGAAAAATAACACAATTGCAGATCAATGAAATTTTAGATCAATGGAAATGTAATGGGTTTTAAGCAAGTGAAAGGTAAGGAGCTTGGGTAAAGAATAAATGGGAATGCGGGTGATAAGACGACAGAATCAGGTTACTAAACCATACTTACTACATTTTCACATTTGGATTGTCAACAAAAATTAATTAAAATGGAATCTCCAGTTGAACAAGTTTTTTTTTTAAGAGAACTTTTATTTTGGTAATTTTTGGTTAAAAAGCTGCATATGGGCTCTGTGCTCCTTCAGGTGAAACTTCCTACTCAGCAATGTAAACTGTGAAGATGATTGTAACAGACTAGTAAAACAAGAAACACATTTTAAATGGAAAGAATGAGCAGCAATAACATAACCAAAATCATATAATCAAAATCATTTAATCAAAATTGAATGTAGGGGATGAGTTGAGATGGTTGTATAGGTTTTGACAGATTATGCAAGGAGAAACTGATTCAGCGAGCTGAAGGGTCCATAATTTGAGGTCACAGTTTGAAGGTAATTGGCAAAAGAGCCAGAGGTACAATGAAGAGATACTTCATTCCACAGCAAGGTTTGATTTGAAGCATAGATGTAGCTTCAATAGTGAGTTACAAAAGGGAATCTGTTAATATTTAGAAGAGAAAAGAATACAGGCCAACAAGAAAGGGCAGGGGTACAGGACTAATTGAGAGCTTCTTTCAAAGCCAACAAGGCAGAATAGGATCCAAACATAATATTTCCAAATTTGCAGATGATACAAAACTAAGCAAGAATATGTGTTGCAAGGAAGATGTAAAACAGCGTTAGGAAGATTTGGACGTGATTAATGAATGGACGAGAACATGGCAGATAGAACATAAAAACGGAAAAATGTAAAGTCATCCACGTTCCTTCAGAGGAACATGTCCAAAGTATACCTTAAATGGTAAGAGGTTGGAAAGTGCAGATGTACAAACAGACCCAAGTATTTATTAATAAGTTAGTGAAGGCTAACATGCAGTTGCAGCAAGCTATTAGGAAAGCTAATGGAAGGTTGGCCTGTAATGCCAGAGGATTGGAGAGCAGCAGTAGTGAAGTCTTACTTCTATTGTATAGAAGCTTGGTAAGACCACAACTGGAGTTGTGGGCAATTTGGTCTCTTTATGTAACAAAGGGTATTATAGCCATAGAAGGGGATACAATGAAGATTCACCAGATTGGTTCCCAGGATGGCAGGTATGGAGAGAGATTGGGCCAACTGAGCCTGGATACTGTGGAGTTTCCAAGAATGAGGGGTGATCTCACCGAAGCCTAGAGTATTTAACGAGATAGACAGAGTAGGTGATGCTTCCCTAGGTGAGGTGTCCGTAACCAGGAGCCACAAGTTAAAAATAAGGCAGGTGCCATTGAGGAGCAGGTTAAGGAGAAGATGTTTTACTCAAGGAATTGTGAAATTTTGGAATTCTCTGTCTTACAGGGCTGCAGAAACTTTGACTTAGTGTATGTTTAAGTGAGTAGATCATTGATTTTTTGATAACAAATGGTATAAAGTGTTGTGCAGACAGTGTGGATAAAAGACATTGACATATTCTATCAATGATCATATTGAATGACAAATCAGGGTGGAGGTGTTGAAGGGCCTAATCCCCCTTCCTAAAGGGCTATGTGCTCTCTGCATTCTGTATTACTCGAAATTCAGTTTTAAAATATCACACAGAGATACTTTGAAGATACAACATGGACACAGGCTATTCAGCTCAACTGGTCCATGTCAGCAGGTACCTGCACCCCTTTCCAACATTCTGTTCTGTTTTATAATTATAAAAAGATGATTTTTCCACTATGTCATTATTTCATCAATCAGCATCACAACCATTGTACAATCCTTCCCATAGGACAGAATCCAGTACTGCACAAATCAAGGTCCTAAGATTTTGTATAGACACATAACTAAGTTTTGGTTTATATATTCTATTAGATTTTGTACCTGTTCCATTTCTTCCAAAGCATCTTCCACAATAGCTGCATATGACAACATCAGTGATAAAACAGCTGCCTGGTTATCTGTAGAGCAGAAAGCAGGCAGTCTGTCATACTAATTTTTATTATTGCTAAAAAAAAAAATCAGAATAGGTAACTAGATATGATTGGCAAATATTACTCAAAAAGAGAAAATATCACCTTGACATTTTATTAACGACAAAAATCACTAGTAACTCAGCAATAAAAAATTCAAAGTGGTAGAAGCTCAGTCACCAATTACTCAAATCTAAAGCTTCTCCAAAATTTTAAACGAGTCATAGTTAAATACTGGTACAGAGAACATCAAAATATTAATTTTTATAGAGGAAAGGACGGGTGGTTGAGAGACATGAATGGGAGTGAGGAATAGGAGATGGGGAGAGAGTGCAGAATGGTAGGGACAGATGACAGCAGGGAATATGGGGAAAGCAAAATGGCATGGGGGGTGGGGGGGGGGAGGTTAAAGCAAGAATTTTTGGTGGGGTTAGAGGATGGAAGGAGAGAAAGGAGGGAGAGGGCAAAGGGAAAAGGAGAGGAAATTTATAACATATTTTGAAATCTACATTACCTTTTGGCAATTTAGAAAACCTGTCACATGCTTCCCAAACTCCCCCTGTGGATGTCAGCTGGCCCTGTGATAAACTGAGGCCAAAAGAATAAAATGTCACATACAAATCATGCAAATCTACAAGGACTGAACACAACACCATTATATCCATGCCTTTAACATCAAAATTATCTTGTGAAGAATAACTCTTTAGCACGTAAACACACAGGGCTGAAATGGTGCTAAAGTTTGAAAAGAAAAATCAAAATAGACCTTAAAACGAATTGAATTTTATCAAGTGGGTTTCACTGTCAGTTTACGAGCACATGGCCACAGTGACCAAATTCTGAATTACTAATCACGTTTTTCTTAAAAGTTGCAGTAACCTTTTTACGAAGTCTGTTTTGATTTACATTTGGGCTAAAAGAAAATGAGACCACAATTTTAATTCTCTCTTTTCATCTTATCCCTATGGTTTCATTTTTGACTAAATTAAAGATATTACAGAAATCCAATTGCTGAATTTCAGGGAGGTGAAACTGAGAAGGAAGGGTCACCGGACCCGAAACGTTAACTCTGTTTTTCCCTTCATAGATGCTGCCAGACCTGCTGAGCTTTTCCAGCAACTTTGTTTTTGTTCCTGTGTTTGAAACTGAGAAGGATATTGACCATGCCTGGCAGTATCTTTAGCGAGAATGACAGGATTAATATTTCAGGTACAGTGACCTTTTGTCAGAACTCATGAAAGGTGACTTCATCACTCAAGACTTGAACTCTATTTCTCTCTCCACAGATGCATTCTAACAAACTGAGAATTTCCAACTTTCTAGAGTTTTTAAGATTTCCAGTCTCAGCAGTATTTTGCTTTTTTGGAGGTTTCATCCTCTCACTGGTATACTTCTGGCTACCTTGAAAGGGACTGAATAGCAGGATGAAAATTTTAACAGTGGATCCTGGTCAACAGTGCCACAATGTGGATCAGTGAGCACGAAGGTGTTGGATAAGGAACATAGAACATAGAACATAGGAGACCAAACAACAGTGGGTTGGAATAGTCGAGCCTAGAAGAAACACAGATGAGGATTCCAGAGCAGGTGGGCTGAAGTAGGAGTGGCATCAACGATATTAGCAGTGGAAATGGCCAGTCTAATACCGCAGGTTTAAAAATGACATGAAAGGTATGAGCAGTCAGGTTCAAATTTAGATAGTTACCAGGGAGATGAATAAATAGTTGTTAGCAATTAGCATTTGGCTTTGATATTCTTGATAATTAAGCAGAGGAAATTTCTGCTCATCCAGTTCTGAATACCAGACAAGCAGTTTGATAGTTATAAACACTGGAAAAGTCAACAGATAGTAGTAGGTAGAGCAGGATGTTGTTAGTGCACACGTATAAAACCTTTGGTTTATTTCACCGAAGAGAAATAAGTATCCTTAGGAAATATCCAGAATTCAGGGAAGAGGAGAAATCACTGTAATTGATATACTGTCTAAAATTGGATAATATAAAGGAGTATGCATGGGAACACAAGGGCGTCCAAAGATCCACTCTAAGACATACATCAACCTGACATGGAAATAAAACAATCCTCCTAGTATGTCATTGGATCAAATCACTAGAATTCCCTCCACAACAACATTATGGCTGTACTTGCACAAGGCCTGCAGTGGTTTAAAAAGACTATCACCTTCTCAACAGCAATTACAGATGGACAACAAATGTCAGCCTAGATAAATTGTAAACAAATAGGTTTGTGATGGATAAACATTTGACTAACAAAGGAGTCAAAATTTATTGGTATAGATAGGAAAGTGGAATCAAGGCCTAAATCAGATCAGCTACAACCTTAATGAATGGGGGAACATGCTTGAAGGACCACATGGTATATTCCTGCTCTAAAGTTGTATGTATGTACAATACACACATACATACGCCTTGCCAGTGATGTCGACAAATAAAAAGAAGCATAGTCCCATGCAGCTGAACAGTAATGGAGAGGTGCTAGAGGAGGACGGTGTGCTCACAGGCTGCAGACTGTTGAGAACGTGGAGGAAGAATAGTTTAACATTACTACTGTCACAAATGTGTCACTTTTAATTTTAATAAGATATACTGTGGTAGGATGGAAATTTGATTGGAAGAATTCAAACACGAGGCTCTGGGAAAGATGAGCAGAGTATTGGAAAGTAACTACATGTTTTACACTTGATAAGAAATGAAGGTTAGAGATTGAGTGTTTGTTTGTAACGATGATCAGGTCATGTATTAGTTTATCAAGGAGTAATAGCAGCAGGTTTAAAAGAAAGATGGATGTTCACTGTGTGAAAGAACCAGTGAGTATCTGCTAACATGGGGTCCAGGAAGAGAAGCTGGCAGCAATTTGGTGGGAATACACTAGAAGTAGTAGCAGTTTGGTCTTGTAGACAAGATGAGTTAAATTACTGCAATAGAAAGTGAATAGAATGATTTACAGTTCAACAAATCACAAGGATATTTAGAAATAATCTGCTACACAGGGTATAAGAATGAATATAGGGTGATCACCTGGCATTAAACTACGCACCAGAAGTGACACAGACACATATTCACTAACATCTGGGATTGATGCCAAAATCAAGCAAACAACAACCTGACACAGAACTTTGATTGGATGAAAGTTATGATTAAATACCACAGATTCCTCCATCATCATCACTATTATGTTCTTTCCCACGAACAAAACAGATCCACTTGAGGGCAGCACAATGGTGTACAGTCAGGAGGGAGTAGACCTGGGCATATTGGTTATTGACTCCAGAACCTATGAAGCTTCGTGGCAACAAGTAAACATTAAGCACAAACGAGAAAGTGTCCTGTTGACTGACAACTATCACCCTCTCTCAGATACCAAATCACCATTCCCCCTTTTGAAAAACATTTAGTAGATTGACCAAGGCCACAGAATGATAAGAAGACTTCGGAGCAGTGGTAGGCCATTTGGCCCACTGAGTCTGCTCCACCATTTGATGAGATTGCGGCTGATCAGGTCATTCTCAATTCCACTTTCATGTTATTAATCCAAACCCTATGATTCTGTAACTGATTAAAAATTAGTCTCATCTCAGCATAGAATATACTTAACAACCAACCTTCTTCAGTAAAGAATTCCACAGATTCACAACCTTGAGAGAAGAAATTCCTCCCTATCTCTGGCTTCAATGAGTGACCCCTTACTTGAAGATTATGCCTCTGCTCTTGACTCTCCTACAAGAGAAGAAACTAAGGCTGTTTACAGCCTTAAAAGCCTAATATATTTCAATAAGGTTGTCTCTCATTATTCCAAACTCCAATGAGTACAGGCCCAACCCACTCAATCTCTCCTCATAAGAAAATCCCTCCATACCTGGGATCAACCTTTTCTGGACTGCCTCCAATCTTTCCCTACATATAGAGACCTAATGTGTTCTTAATATTCGAGAACATACACTGCATGGGGAACTTCAACATTAATCGGAGTAGCATCACTTCTGACAAAGTCAGAAGAGTCCTAAATTATATAGCTCCAAACTAGGCCTGTGACAGAAGTAGAGACACCCACTATTTTAAATACTTACGTCCTCCAAGGGTACACCATGTAGACCGCACCAGCTAAGAGTTGCACTGTTAGTAATGGCCTCCAGGCTTCTTCAACTTTCCAAAACTGCTTTCTCAACCACAAAGGTCAAGAGCAGTAAGCACAGGAGGGCACCACCATCAAGTCACACACCACCCTCACTTGCAAAAATATTGTCCTTCCTTCATTGTCACTTGGTCAAAATACTGGAATTTTTGAAATGACAACATAGCATACCTAGACACTGAATGCACAAGGACAGATAGCAGTGTTAGGCAGCAGTTTACCAGCACTAAGACAATTAAGAAGAGTCAATGAATGCTGGCCTTGCCAATGACACCCAGTAACTCTAATCAATATTTTTAAAATCTATTTTCTTAGAGAAGGCATTTTTTTCTCCTCCTCAGAAAAGCTGGTGGTGAGCAGGAAGTCTCACAAAGTAAATGAGGCCATCACAAATTTACCCTTCAGAAGATTGTCTTTTGTTTAAATTTTGGGGAAAATAGCCAAGCTTGCTGAGTGAGAGAATGTAAAATCCAAATTCAGAATCACTTCATCAAAATATATACCACACTTTTTTCCTCCTTTTCCTTCTACCACCACACCCTCAAACATATAACGCCCAAATCATTTACTGTTACACAAGAATTATCAAACAAAATGTTAACATTACTCCTAATTGTCTATAAAATCATTAATCTAAGTAATGTGCAGGAGGGTCTACTGCAGGCATTCCTAATAGGAGTTCAGTGCACATGACAGATCTTCTGCCACTTTTGCATTGAAACTTCAATTCAAACAAAATATCAAGTCAACTCAAGTGACAATCCATTCTCTAACCAGACACCTACAGATAATAGTTACATTCTGGTCATAAAGAATTGTATATCTGAATTAAGCACAGTTGAAGATTAAAACATGGAAAGAGAGATACCAAAGTTCACGAGTTTTAAAAGAATATCTGAGCAATATATTTCTTGTTTTCCTGGAGGTATCACAGGCTTTGTTAAGTACTGGATTTTTAAATAACAATGCAAGTTTGTTTTACATCTTCAAATGAATTGTGTAGTTGAAATTTTGCACCTTTGAAGGGGTGTGCTCAGTATCACATTTAAAAGCTGAATGACTCCCTCCACTACGTCCACTGTGGCATCTCGAACTAATCGTCGTAGAGTTACACCTGAAGTATGAGAGACAAATCATTAGCATCTCTTAACCATCACAATTAATGATTTAGAGTCATACAGTCATAGAGATGTACAGCATGGAAATAGACCCTTTGGTCAAACTCTTCCATGCTGATCGGATATCCTAAACAAATCTAGTCCCATTTGCCAGCATTTGGCCCATATCCCTCTAAACCCTTCCTATTCACGTACTCATCCAGGTGTCTTTAAAATGTTCTAATTGTATCAGCCTCCACCACTTCCTCTGGCAGCTTATTCCATACACGCACCACCATCTGCGTGGAAAAGTTGGCCCTTAGATCCCTTCTAAATTTTTCCCCTCTCAGCTTAAACCCAAGTACTCTAGTTTTGGACTTCCCCACCCCCGGGAAAAGACAGTGTCTATTTACCCTACCCATGCCCCTCTTGATTTTATAAACCTCTATAAGGTCTATATAAATGACAAAAAGCAGCAGACTTGGCACTGATCCTTGTGGCATACTGCTGGTCACAGGCCTCCAGTCTGAAAAGCAACACTCCACCACCACCCTCTGCCTTCCACCTTCGATCCAGTTCTGCATCCAAATAGCTAGCTCTCCCTCTATTCCGTGTGATCTAACCTTACTAACCAGGCTACCATAAGGAACCTTGAATGCCTTATTGAAGGCTATAAAGATCATGTCCACCGCTCTACCCTCATCAATTCTCTTCGTTACTTCTTCAAAAAACTCAAGTTAGCGAGACACGATTTCCCATGCCCAAAGCCACGTACACTATCCCTAATCAAACCTTGCCTTTCCAAATACAACTTTGCAAGTTTGAATTGCCTCTCTGTTCTGTATGGAAATCCTGTCCCTCAGGATTCCATCCAACAACTGCCCACCACCGATGTCAGGCTCACCAGTCTACACTTCCCTGGCTTTTCCTTACCACCTTTCTTAATAGTGGCACCGCATGAGCCAGCCTCCAGTCTTCCAGGACCTCACCTATGGCTATCAAATATCTCAGTAAGGGGCCCGGCAATCACTTCCCTAGCTTCCCGCGGAGTTCTCGGGTACATCTGATCAGTTCCATGGGATTTATCCACCTTTATGCATTTTGAAACGTTCAGCACCTCCTCCTCCATAATATGGGCATTTTTCAAGATGTCCTTATTCATTTCTCCAAGATCCCGATCTTAAATATCCTTCTCTTTCTATTGATGCGTTTCGTATCTACAAAAGTTATTACACTCAACTCATCTACTCAGACGCCTTTTGAAGAACCTATTCAAATCAATTTTTAAAAGGACTATCTTAGAATAATAGAAAATGCAAAACTATTTATTATACATTCTTGACAGAAATGTTGAGAAAAATCTTATGAAATCCATGTTCACAGGAGTAGTCAAGTATAATACTGCTGACAGAAACTCCCCATTAAGTATACAAAATCATCTTGCTAGGTCTACCACTGACAAATTTCAGCATTACAAGAGAAACATTCTTCCAAGTGTTATTCCTCAGAAAAATGATTACAATGGTGTGTTAGTGGCTGTGCTGAGTCCACCGATAACACAAAAATCTTTGAAAAGTTGTCAGTTATTGGTGAGTTATTCTTCTTTAGGGTAAAATTGTGATAACTAATGCTTTCAACAAACAGAACTTCAGTCTATCAGTTTTATGACTGTTGATTAGTTATTTCATATACTCATGTCTAATCCACAAGTTTCCTCCCAAGTCACTTATTATTCTGATTTAAATGTATTGCCGTTCCTTCAATGTCACTGGATCAAAATCTTAGAAAGCCCTCCTTAATTCCTTTCCACAGAGACCTTGTGTATATTTAAGGCCAAGATAGAGAAATTTTTGATCAGTAGACAAATCAAAGATTAAGGGAAAGGGCAGGAAAGTGAATATGAGGAGCGTTGAATCTTCTGAATAACAGAACAGGCTTGAGGAACTGAACAGTCCACTCCCGTTCCTTTTTCTTATGGTGCAATGGCATTGTGAGGGTACTTACACAAAACTTATCACCGCAATTCAAGGTGGCAGAACACCACCACTTTCTCAAGGACAACTAGATACGGGCAAAAAATGCTGGCCCAGCAAGCAATGACCACATCCTATTAATGATTTTACTTTAAAAATAGCACCCTGTAAATTATCAGACACCTTGTAATTTTCTTTCTCCTTCTAAACTGACAGTGAGGCTGGCCAAGATGCTAAAGAAGCTTTGAGGCAGAGTGGGACATGGCTAGAAGTCTTTGAATGTAAAAACAAAGACTTGAAATTGATACCAAAGGCTGTGAGGAGCCAGCATAAATTATTTCAATGATGGAAAAGGGGGTTGCGAAACAGAATCAAACAGAATACAAGATTCCAAATTATGAGATGAGAACAGAAGGGCATTCAGGAAAGTTGGTGGAGTTAAGAGCAGAGGCATGAAAAACTAAGAAGGTGCAAAATAGTGACTTTATTTTTATTTTCATTGACCTAAAGCAAGATTTGACTGCTGCAAGGTTTACGATGGTTAAACTACATTCATAGCTGTACACACATTTCAAGGTCCCTTAAACTTCACTATGGGGGGCGGAAATCATCTACAACTACATTAAATTATGCAGTTTGACAGGAGGGACACGCAGACAAATGGAACTGACTACACAGATCTCTTCGAGGGCTTGTTTGGAAGGTGAAGTAAAATAGTGCGTGTTCAATTCAGTCATACAGAACAGAAAGGCAATTCAAACTTGCAAAGTTGTAACATACATAAAATTGAATAATGTCATTCAGAACTGAGTTGGTATGGTTCAAATGCATTTCATGAGGAATAGCAGTTTCAAATTGTTAAAGCTGTGAAAAGTCATCATTCCAAGTCACTGACATACTTAATCTCTCTCAACAGAGAAACAACAATTCATCCAGCATGCTTGCTAATTTTTTTGAGCCACGGTTTTTTTTTTAAAACATTTTTCATTCCAAATCCTTGTCTTTTCAATTTACAAAATAGAACATTTGTTGTTTTTGTTGAATGACAATAAGTTATAATGGCAAAAGCAAGTTTTCATTTCTCTTACATGGATGAACACATTACAGTATTAACAACACTTCAATAGATAAATCTGTAGCAGTTCAGCAGCACTTGCCTTGGCTCTTGGGTAACCAATAATACACAGTGGTTAAATTAAGGACATTCTTCTGAAAGTCTGCAGTGAGTTTCTGACAGTCCTAATATGGAAAACATTATTAATTTGAATGTAGCATTGCTTCATCAAGTGTAAGAGTTGTAATCAGAAGTTCAACTTATGCACTCACCTGTACAGATGGTAAGGGTGGTTTTGAAAAGGCCAGACTTAGCTTCGTTGCTTCATGTGATATTGCTTTGAAGCACTCACCTAAAAGAAACATGCTTGAATAATCCAGGCAACGGTTCAAAACAATAAAATAAAAGCTGGAACTAGTTATACTGACCACAAATCAAAACCACCAACTGTGAAATAAGCCTGGCCTAATACATGTTTATATCTAAAATTTATTATTGAGGCAGAGTTTAAACTGCTATTGCAAAATTTTCCCCATTATATTGTACTTGCTTTCTTAATGTTATGAGTTAATTTCATGGAAGTCAGTAGTACAATAACATTAGCAAAAGATTCTATGAATTCATAGAAATTTTTATTTCATCAAATAATAAAAATCACATCATATATTGGTTGGAACAAATCTTGTCTTCTTCAATCACAAGTTATTACAAAAATGTCACAAAATAAAACTAAACACACAACCTCCTTCTACATATTTTAAGTTTTACTTTCAAGATTTATATGAGTGTGTTTACCAATGTGCTGGTCAATCATAGGACATGTGGTATTGCCACAAATGTTGGCACAGGAAAGGTACTAATAATGTTCTAAACTGAAAAACCAAAAAGCGAGAACGATTACTGTTAGTGGAACAAACTACTTTCCTCTATATTCTTTCAACCGCAATCTTCTGACAGTTGGTTCTTTATCCTATGCATGCAATAGATAATGAGCTTACATTATTGCAACATGCGTGACAACATCCCTGTTCCCCTAACAACAGAGGCATTTCCTCCTAAATTATAAATATTTATAAACAAAAGCTAAAAATTCAAATATGTAAAATTAAGCTAATTAAAGTCAATATTTCAGTAGAAATCTTAAATTGTATATATTCTAGCTTCCTGCTTGACCTCCACTACATGTCTAAAGTTAAGTTTAAAAACATCCCCATCTATATTTAATTTATTTAATTATATCTGATGAACACTACAGGTTACTTAGGCCGTCAATACTCAGTAATCTCTTCCCACATCTTTATACATCAAGCAACAAACCTAGACTTTTCCAGAAGTGCTGCAAGTCAAAATTTTCAGACTTCCATAATGATTCTCCTTCTGTAAAAAGAGAAGAATTTCCATGAATACATTGCTTCATTTCTCAGATTATTAAGAGAACAAGTGCATCTCACTAAAAGCCATTTGTGCTGAGTTATCCAACCTTAACCAGGAGAGTTCAGCACAAGCTGAGCTCTCAATATTCGAACTGAGGCGAGAAGGTGGAGTGGGATAATCAAACAGTCAGGGCTCCCACTCCAGCAACCACTGCAGAGAATACACGTATGACTATTAAAAGTACAAAAATCTCTAAAACCTCTACAATAGTACAGCATAGGAAGTAGATGTTCGACAAATTGAGTTTGTGCCAGCACACTCAGACAGCAATCCACTTAATTCCACTCCCCATATTTCCACATTGCGTTTCTCCTTCAATACTTTATTCAATTCCTTATTGAAGGCTAGCATTGTTAATGGCTGAAACAGATTTAAAAAAATGTAGGATTTCACTAAAACACTGATACCAGAGCTAACTGCTAGACCCTGGAGATCAGTCTTAATGGGAAAAAAAGAGAAGGGGAAGAAACAAAAGGTACTAGTATTTAAAATTTCGACCACTAACATTTTCTTGGCCAATTATTTCAGAACTGCAGCCTCTGATTTCCCACACATTAATCACTGGAAATAGTCTCTATTTGCTTACACAAAGCAAAACTTTGAAGATTTTTAAAATCTCTATCAAATATCCTCAGACTCCTACAAAATTAAAGGTGCAATATAAACACAGGTTGCAGTTGTGAATACTTTTTTTTTACTGTGACTGCAAAACAAGATTTTAGTCAGCACGCCAATAAACATTGCATAATGATTTTGCTAAAATCAAATTCTAAACATTTCAAAAGAACTTACAAGATGTAGATGGGCAGCCTCAAATTTATTCAAAAGCTTTTTCAATGGTAAAACTTATCATAATCAATAAAGCAGAATATTATTTAAACAGAAAAATGACTGCAGAATTCCAAGATGAAGAAGCAGCTAGCTGTTTTTGAGAGTCACAAAAAGCTTGTATACAGGTACAGCAAATAATTAAAGTGGTTAGTGGAACGCAATCCTTTATTATGCAAAGAATTGAACATAAAAGCAAAGATGATAAACTTCAGTTACACAGTGCATTGGGTGAGGCCACATCTTGAATACCATCCGACCCGTGTCTCCTTATTTTACGACACAAATGCAATGAGAGCTGTTCAGTGTTTTACTTGTTTGAGATGTGAAATTAGCAGGGTGTCTTATAAGGAGAGGTTGGACAGACCGAGCTTGTTTTCACTGGAGGTTAGAAGAGAGAAAGGTGAATTGACTGAAGTTTCGAAGATCCTGTAACTAGTGGATCTGACAAAGTGGATGTGAAAAGAATGTTTCCTCTTCGATGTGAATCTGGAGCGACAGGGTACTGTTTACAATTAGGTCTTGTCCTTTAAGGACGAGGAGAATCTTTTTCTTTGAGCATTGAGAGACTATGAAACTCTGCCAGAGAAGGTGATGGAGAAAGCGGTTCTCGAACTTTTTTTAAGGCAAAGGTAGATAGACTTTAATTAGACAAGGGAATCAAAAATTATCAGAGGTAATATGGGGCTGTGCTAGGGTTAAAAACACAAACATTTCAGGCAGGATCCTACTGAATGGCAGAGCGGGCTTGGGGAAATCAAATAGCCACTTTGAATATTTGTAGAGACACCCATTCCTCATTCCAACAATAATCCTGTACGTAAACAATAAAACAAAACCATTTAGAGATAGTAGGAACTGCAGATGCTGGAGAATCCGAGACAACAAGGTGCAGGGCTGGATGAACACACCAGGCCAAGCAGCATCATAGGAGCAGAGAGGCTGATGTTTCGGGCCTAGACCCTTCATCAGAAAACAAAACCATTTCCCAGGTTTACACACAAACCACTAGATGGCTCCCTATGTTTCAAATTCCACTATGCTTCAATTTCATAACAATCTCTTTTGCAGAAGAGTCTCCTGACATTGCTGTGATCGACATTTGCCAATTCTCCAATATCCATACAAACACAACCATACAAATGGGGTCTCATTCCACACACAAGCTTAGACAAACATTGGAGGACAACCTGAAAAGGAAACAAAATTGTAGTGGACCAAAATCCCACTTCCCACTTGAAGAAAATACATATACAGTTTCCAAGATTTATCCTAACAGTTCTAAGCTTAAACATAGCTCCAATGGGTGTCAATGTCTCTCTCAGCTAAGTTAACTGGGAACATTCGAATCAAATGCAGATCACATGCAACAGAGCACACAGAACGCAGAACTCTCATTTATATACAAATGTTAACATAGCAAAGCATCCCAACACATTCAGAGAAGTGTAATCAGACAAAATTTGATACTAAATCAAAAGATGATATTGGGACAAATAACCAAATGCTTGGTAAATTAATTTGGTGTTAGCATATTAAAAAAGTGGGAAAAGAGGCAGATCGAATCATGGAGGGAATTCTAGATTTTCTTTTGTGATTCACTCAAGGGATGTGAGCATTGCTTGCAAGGCTAAGCATTTATTGTCCATCCCTAAATGTGCACAAGGTGATGAAGTGCCTTGTTAAACCATGTGGAGCTGGAGGAGCACAGCAGGCCAGGCAGCATCAGAGGAGCAGGAAAG
>NC_063350.1:44071229-44129100 GCF_021869965.1 Rhincodon typus | reverse complement strand
GATAACACAGTGTGGAGTTGGAGGAACACAGCAGGCCAGGCAGCATTTCGGGACCTGAAACGTCAGCTTTCCTGCTCCTCTGATGCTGCCTGGCCTGCTGTGCTCCTCCAGCTCCACACTATGTTATCTCTGACTCCAGCATCGGCAGTTCTTATTGTCTCTTCTTAAACCGTTGTAGTCCATGTGGTGTAGGTGCATCCACAATGCTGTTAGCTAATGAGTTCCAAAATTTAGCCCTAGACAATCTAGGTAAACCCACCAATGGTTGGAAAAATGCATATAATGCTAAAGTTAGAAAAACATGCTGTTATGATTGTGAGGCTAGAGGAGGTGACAAAGATATGAGTGGTTCAGCCAGGATGGGATTTAGGCACAAAAATGAAAATGTTTCCTTTCAAAAAAAAGCCAAAGGCGCATACCAGAAGCCAATGCTAATTGACGAGCACAGGGAAGGTGGCAAGTAAAATTAACAGAAATGCTGAAGAACACAACGGGTTGGCAACGATGGTGAGGAAAGAAATAGTTAACATTTCAGACTTTTCACCAGGACGGTTCCAGGCCTGAAATATTAATTCCGATTCTCTCGCCACGGCTGCTTCCTGACCCATTGAGCATTTTCTGCTTTTTTTTTTAAAACTTCAGAATTTTTGTTTCTGTATTTGGACTTGAATGAGAATATAGCTAACTGAGTTTTATATTAACTCAAAAGGCGGGGAGGGGGGCAGAGAAAGGAGATAGGACGCTAGTCAGAAGTCTGCTGAAACAATATGGAGGAAGTAAATAGATGAACTTGTCCATTTGAGGCTCGATTAGGAATATAAACAACTTAGAGCCCCTCTATTGGGTCCCAGCCTGTAAGCGTCGATCAAGTACACACACCCAAATGTCAGACTGCTGCCGCTATTTCCACTGGCTCTGAGCTCCTAGAGCCAGCTCTTACCCCATTACTGCTCCTTTCACTTTCACTGTCACTGTCACTGGGGTGTTGCGGTAGATCCCAGTACATGTCCGTACACCCACAGACAAAGTGGGGTCCTTCGGGTACAGGCCCTGCCTGGGGTCCGCAGTCCTCTCCCCCAGCCGCGGGATCTCTGCTGTTGGAGGATCCTGAGGCCTGCTCCCCGGAGTCAGCCGAACTCACCTCGCAGCTGCGACACCACCTCCCTCAGGCCGTTCGCAAGGTTCCGCAACGGCAGCCGCAGATCATCGTTCGCCTCCAAGTCCATGCCCTCACACACAGCCGAAAGCAGCTCCTCCATCTTGACGCAGGCTCGGTGCCGGGGCGGGACCATGGGAACGGGGGCGGGGCCCGCTGTGGCAGGCAGGATCCGGCGGGGGAGGGGCGGGGCGATGGGCGGTGCGGCAGTGGGGCGGGGCTTAGGTGGTGGGCGGAGCCTGAGTGGAGGGGTCGTTACGGATGACGGGAAGGAGACGAGGGCAGGGCCAGAGGTAGGGCGGGGCCTGACTGGAAGAACGGGGATTGTGGGACGGGGACAGGAGACGTGGGTGGGGCCACGGTAGCTGTGACGGTGAAGGGAGTGGTCAGGCTCTTCATTGAAAAGCAGATGGTGAAAATCTGAAGTTTCTAATTCAAGCAGCATCTTGGTAAACCTCTTTTGCACCTCCTCCAAAGCCTCCACATTCTTCCTGTAATGTGGTGAATAGAATTAACCATAACACTCTAAATGTGGCCGAACCAAATTCTTAAAAAGTTGCAACATGACATCTTGACTCTTGTACTCAATTCTCCAACCAATAAAGGCAAGCATGCCATACGCCTTCTTTACCACCCTATCTACTTGTGTGGCTACTTTCGGGGAGCTATGGACTTGAACCCCAAGATCCTTCTATACATCAATGGTATTCAGAGTCCTGCCATTAACTGTATGCTTTTCGTTAACATTTGATCTCCAAAGCGCAGTACCTCGCACTTACCCAGATTAAACTCCATATGCCATTTATCCGCCCAAGTCTGCGATTGATCTATATCCTGCTGTATCCTTTGACAACCTTCTACACTACCCACAACTCCACTAATCTTTGTATCATCTGCAAACATAATAACCCACCCAACTACATAAGTCATTTATATGTATTAAAAAGAGCAGAGTTGCCAACACGGATCCCTGCAAAACTAGTCACGGACCTCCAGACTGGAAACCACCCCTCCACTACTACCCTCTGTCTTCTATGGCAAGCCAAGCCTGAATCCACACTGTCAAGTCACTGTGGATTCCATGCGTCTTAATCTTCTGGATGAGCCTACCATGAGGGACCTGGTCAAAAGCCTTACTAAAATCCGTGTAAAAAACATCCACTGCTCTACCCTCACCGATCACCTCCGTCACCTTCTCGAAAAATTCAATCAAGTTAGTAAGAAGTGACCTGCCTTGCACAAAGCCATGTTGAACAGAGAACATAGAACAGTACAGCACAGTACAGGCCCTTCGGACCACGATGTTGTGCCGAACTTTTACCCTAAACCTAAGGTCTATCTAACCTCCACCCCTACCTTATACTATCATCCAAATGCCTATCTAATAGCTGCTTAAATGCCCCTAATGAGGCCGACTCCACTACCCTCTCCGGCAATGCATTCCACGCCCCGACCACTCTCTGAGTAAAGAACCTACCTCTGACGTCTCCCCTATATCTACCTCCACTCACTTTAAAACTATGCCCCCTCATAATAGCTACCTCCACCCTAGGAAAAAGTCTCTGGCTGTCCACTGTATCAATACCTCTGATCATTTTGTACACCTCTATCAAGTCACCTCTCATCCTTCATCGTTCTAAAGAGAAAAGCCCTAACTCTCTCAACCTTTCCTCATAAGACCTTCCCTCCATTCCAGGCAACATCCTGGTAAATCTCCTCTGCAGCTTTTCCAACACTTCCGCATCCTTCCTGTAATGAGGCGACCAGAACTAGACACAATACTCCAAATGTGGCCAAACCAGGGTTTTGTATAGCTGGAGCATAACTTCACAGCTCTTGAACTCAATCCCTCTATTAATGAAAGCTAACACACTATACGCCTTCCTAACAACTCTATCCACCTGGGTGGCAGCTTTCAGGGAACTGTGGATATGAACCCCAAGATCCCTCTGCTCCTCCACACTGACAAGAATCTTTCCGTTAACCCTGTATTCTGCTTTCAAATTTGTCCTTCCAAAATGAATCACCTCACACTTTTCAGGGTTAAACTCCATCTGCCACTTCTCAGCCCATATCTGCATCCTATCAATGTCCCTTTGTAACCTAGAACAGCTCTCCGCATTATCCACAACTCGACCCACCTTCGTATCATCCACGAACTTACTAATCCACCCTTCCACTCCTACATCCAAATCATTTACAAAAATCACAAATAGAAGAGGACCCAGAACAGATCCTTGTGGTACACCACTCATAACTGAGCACCACGTTGAATATTTTCCGTCCACTACCACCCTTTGTATTCTAAGGGTCAGCCAATTCTGAATCCAATCTGCCACATTTTCCCTATCCCATGCCTCCTTACCTTCTGCATGAGCCTACCATGGGGAACCTTATCAAACGCCTTACTTAAATCCACTGCTCTACCTTCATCCACGTGTTTGGTCACCTCTTCAAAGGATTCAATAAGGTTTGTGAGGCATGATCTACCCCTCACAAATCAATGCTGACTATCATGAATCAAACTGTGCCTATCCAAGTGATCATAAATCCTATATCTCAGAGCCTTTTCCAATAATTTACCCACCACTGAAGTAAGACTAACTGGCCTGTAATTTCTGGGGTTATTCCTATTCCCTTTTTTGAACAAGGGAATGATGTTTGCCACTCTCCAATCTTCCGGTACTATACCCGTGGACAGTGAGGATGAAAAGATCATCGCCAAAGGCCCTGTGATCTCTTCCCTCGCTTCCCATTGAATCCCATCAGGCCCGGGGAACTTATCTATCTTCAAGTTCCTCAAAATTCCTAGTACATCTTCCTTACTAACATCCACCTCCTTTAGCCTCCTAGCCTGAATTGTAATTACCCTTCCCCCAATTATAAACCTTACCCTGCTGTGTGTACCTATCCTTTTCCATGACTATTGTAAAAGAAACAGCGTTATGATCGCTACCGCCAAAATGCCCTCCTACCAACAGGTCTAACACTTGGCCCGGTTCATTGCCAAGCACCAAATCCAAAGTGGCCTCTCCTCGTGTTGGTCTATCTACATACTGTGTCAGGAATCCTTCCTGAACCCACTGGACAAAATTCGCTCCATCTAAACTATTACAACTAAAAAGTTTCCAATCAATTTTTGGAAAGTTGAAGTCACCCATGACTACAGCCCTGTGACTTCTGCACCTTTCCAGTATCTGCCTCCCAATCCGCTCCTCCTCTTCTCTGCAACTATTAGGGAGTCTGTAAAAAACCCCAACAAAGTGACTGCTCCTTTCTTGTTCCTGACCTCAACCCAAACTGACTCTGTAGACATATCATTCTCGAACAGCCTTTCAGTAGCTGCTATACTAGCCCTGACTAGCAATGCCACTCCCCCACCTCTTTTACCACCCTCCCTATTTCTTTCAAAGCATCTAAATCCCAGAACTTTCAACAACCATTCCTGTCCCTGAGTTAGCGAAGGTTCTGACTGTCTCTAACTAGGCCATGCTTTTCCAAATGCATGTAAATCCTATCCCTAAGAATTCTCTCCAATTGCTTCCCAACCACTGGTCTGTAGTTTCCTGGATTATCCCGAGTTCCTTTTTTGAACAGAGGAACAACATTAGCTACTCTGGGACCTTTCCAGTGGCTAGCGAGGATACAAAGATCTTGGCCAAGATCCCAGAAATCTCCTCTCTTGCCTCTCTCAATAACCTGGAGCAGATACCATTGGGCCCAGCGGCTTAACCACTTTAATACTCTTCAATAGAACCAACACCATTACTTTCTTGATCTCAAAATGCCCTAGCATTGATGCTGTAAAAACAACCACAGTGCAATGGGAATTTTGAGCCCAGCAAGCCACTCCAGTTAGTTTACCAAGGCCAAAAATATCATTTGATGCGCATTTTGTGCATCGTAAATCAAACAGCAGCACAATAACACTGAAAACTTTATTCAAGCATAACCCACAAAAATAACTATCTTACCCACCACCATTAAGCATACCTTGAGTTGGTGCGCACATCAAAGTGGCCTTGGTCTGCCCACTGCACCTTGGCACTGGAGGTGGGCGAGGGACATTCTCAGCTTGCACTTGGTGGCATTATGTTGTCTTCACCTGTCACTGAAGATTTGTAGAAGCTCCAGCATCAGGGAGATGGTAAGCCTAGATACATCTTGGGCAAAGGACTTGTATCTCTGTATGCCCCAAAAAATGCGTAAGACTGTTATTGTTTCCACACTACTTTCCTCACGCTCCCACAACAAATCCGAAGACTGAGGGCTCAGTTCCTTGAGTCAAATCTTCAATTTTTTGTTTCAGATGTTTGTACTTCTAAGTCTTCTTGGTCCATGCCCTGTCCAAGGACTTCTGGTCATCTTCAAAAAGGAACCCTGCGTACCTGGAATCCTACACCCACCCATATGGCACTATACCCTATCAGTACCCTAACATCACACTTACCTTATATAATTATAATTGGAAAACAGCTGTCAAATGGCTGTCACGACCTCCAAATTTCAGAATAAAGCAGCTGACTGCTGTAAAAGGGAAACATGATTCTATGCTACTGTTAAACCATCGTAACAGAAGCACAGCTCTGCATTTCTGAGGGAATACCGAGCAGAATCATTTCTCAAAAACATGGAGATCTCTTCTTTCATAAAAAGTCTGCAGGGATCACTTGGGTATGAGACGATCCACCACCAACAACTACAGTAATCTTCCGTTGAGTTTAGCATGAGTCTAACCAGTGAAGAATTTTCCCTCTCCCTCTCATTTGGCTAGCTAGGACTCATTGATGCCACATTTACTCTTTGATATCAAGGGCAGCCACTCTTACCTCACCTCTTGGGGTTGGCTGCTTTGTCCATAGGCAGTAATGAGGATGGGAGCGGAGTGGCACTGACAGAACAAAACTGGACTCGGATGAGCAAATTGAATAAGCGCTGCTTGAAAGCACAATAGGAGACTCCTTCCATCACTTGGCTAATGTTTAACATGAGCCTGATTAGGCTGCTTACTACTTAATAAAGCAATTGTCTGGATTGGATTTGACCTGTGTTTTGTGAACAGGATATTCCTGAGTAATTTGCCTGATTTTCCAGCAGATGCTGGTGTTGCAACTGTGCTGGAAAACAGAGTTAGGGTCCCACTAGTTTTATAGAGAACAAATCATCAGTGCCACTGCTGGATTGTTGACAGGGCCCATGGCTTTACAGCTTCCAGTTTTGTGGCAAGCAAAACCTTCGTCAAACAGGCGGATTTTATAGTGATTCTTAAAAAAGAAAGTAATTAGTTTTTGTTATGGAGAGAAATTTGGATTTAGGAACATAATTTGCCAGGTCTCTTAAGTTATACATATTCTGGTTCACACTTAGACTGTGGCCAGTTTTTCTGATGTATTAAGTTTACGGGGTGTATGAAGTTTATGAAGACAATGACGTGAGTCTTCTTATAATTAAGCATTTTTAATTGCAGTTTTTTAAATAGATGTTAAACAATCAAGTCTGACAGCTTGAAGTTACTGAAGGGGTAGAAAAATACAGAGCTAGGTCAAATCAATGTATAAATGGAAGATGGACCCACATTTGCAACTAGTATCACCTAAGCGCAACAACAGAAGATTTCCATTTGCTTGTTGGGCCTTCAATCATAATTATTTAACTTCCCACACTTTTGCTTTCACCTCTTGTCTCTCGGAATCAAAATAGATTTCATCTACTGACCACCTCACTGGCTTCACCATTCAATAGAGCTTCCTCCACCATGTCCTCCACATCCAGCATTTTACCTTCAAACTTTTCTTCTTGATAACTCTGCAAATTTTCTTTCCTTCATACAATTAAACACTTTCTTTTCCAAGCCTCAATTGAATCACATCTAATACTTGCAGTGCAGAATATTTCAGCTCATAACCATCTGCTACATAAAAAATACCTCACATCACAATAGTAAATTTGCTTTTCATCTTAAATCAGTATCCTCTGAGTTTCGGCTCCATTGCCAATAAAAGTTTCTCCCTTGCTGCTTGCCTCAGACTACTCGTGATTTGGAAACCTTCTACTGAATCCCTGCATCTTTTCTCCAAGAACAGCAGAGCCAGCTTCTCCATTGAATCCACATAGCTAATGTTCTTCATCCCTGGAATTATTTTACACCATCTCTAATATCTTACATCTTTCCCAAAGTGTGGCGCCCAGAATGGGTTACGATATTCCACTTAAGGCTGAACCAGGGTTTCTTACAGATTGATAATATCTTCCCTTCATTTTTTTTGCTTAACCTATTTATAAATTCCAGGATTCTACATGCATTCCTACATGCCCTGTAATGTTCAAAGATTTGTGCAAAAATATCCTAGGATTCCTCTACTTTTGTGGTCCCTTCTGATTTGCCCCCCTTATTTTGTAGCTCCTTTCCTTAGCCTCCCTACCAAAATGAATGGCTTTATACTTCTATATATTAAATCCACATGTTCCACCAACCTACTTAAACCCTGTTAATGTTTATCACTATCCTCCTGACAGTACGATCTTTTGCCCAATATGGGAATGTACTTCAGTTGTAACTAAACTATTTCCTCGGTGCACACAGCCAAGCCCATTGTTCTTTTAGAACTCTGCTGGTCATTTTTTATTCAAAATTTTCTTGGCCACATCTATTCCAACCCATTGAAGTTGGTCAACTACTCCAATTCATTATTTTTACTTTGGATTGCTGATTGACATTTTCCATAAATGTTCTACACCTTATAATCCAACCATCCATCTTCCCTAAATGTTCCTGCATTGACACTTGATTTGTTTGCCACAGAATTCCCCAGAACAAAATTCAATCATGTGTTTTATCTCATTGCACCATGTACTTACTCATCTAGAAAATTCTCCTGATCATACTTCATAAACACTTCACCCTCTCTTCCATTTACACTACTAATGTCCTAGCATATATCAGGATAAATAAAATCTTCTGTTATAACTACTTTGTAGTTTTTGCACTTCTCTGTAATTCCCATGCACATTTATTTCTTTATATTATTCCCATGACCAACGGAATAAACAAAATAATTTAGTGGTCCCTCTAATTATTACTTAGTATAACCAGCTAGGTTCTGTCCATGGTCCTCAAGGACATCCTCTTATAATATATAATATTATCCTTAATCAGCGCTACTAACCAACCTCCTTTCTTTCCTTCCCTACCTTTCCTGAACAACTTATCCAGGAAGATTGAGCACAAATTTCCACCCTTTCTCAAGCCAGTACTACTGTAACATTTATATTCTGTTGTGACCTCCAAACTGGTTCCAAAGTCCCAGCAATTGTCTCATTTAATTCAAGACAAATTGAAATATTTTAGGATAGGGGGAATGGGACATCTGACCAGTTCTGCCCAAGGTGTGCCTATGTAACTTAATATGAGTTGTGATGAAGAGTCACTGGACTCAAAATATTAACTCTGCTTTCTCCACACAGGTGCTGCCAGATCTGCTGAGTTTTGCCAGTGATTTCTGCTTTTAACTTAATACAAAGTATGCTTGGACACAAGACATGTGACCTGGCTGTCATTGGGTCAGGGGCCCAGAATAAAACTTATTGAAAATAAACTGCAAGTTAGGATACCTTATCATAGAATGTTCTTGATGTTTGAAGATTTCAGATGCACTTTGACTAAGAGTTTTTTGGGAAGAAGAATATGTGTTGCTCCGCCAGGAAAGAGAAAATGACTCCTTTTCAACCAATATATTAAAAAAAACAGTGACTGTGAAGAGTTAATGATCATGGAACCCCCTTTCAATGGAAATCTATTTGATAATTTTCAACAGTGGTAATGAAGAGTATTTTGTTTAAAAAGATACAGGAAGACTCACCCTGATGAACTAAAGAAGTGTCAAGTGGAGCTTTATTCTTCAAGGTCAAGACTACATGTTTTTAGAGAGTACAATGTAATGTGTACATGCAAAGTGGTATTTTTAGTTGTGTTAAGAAGTTGTTCATGAACATTTTTCCTACAGAAGTGTATGAGTTGCCTATTAAGTAATTTTTAATCCAAGTATTAATGATATTAGTATGTTTGTTACTGTCAAAGTCTTATCAAAGGAAATCTCGTCAGCTGATCCTAAGACTTAGTCATTGGAAAATTCATATCTCTTTTTAAAAGTTATCAATCTGTACAATGATTAAGACAATCTCCACTTGGCTATCTGTACTTGCTGCCGATCAACCTTATTTCCCACACTCCTCACATTCACATATATGCACAGTAAACTTAATTTAGACCTTATTTTATTCCTTCTAAGTCTGACTCTAGCTAAAACCATAGAGTTTCCTACTCTGACTCTACTTGTGTCACACAGTTCTCAACATACCTTTTTCTTTTCTTGCTGATATTTCCTAGTTTCCATACCTCCATCAGGATTGTTTAAACCGTCCCCACAAGCACTAACAAATCTCCCTTCAAAGACATAGCTCTGAGCAGGTGCAATTTGACTGACACATATAGAGTCTCATCTACCTCCAAACTAGTCCCAAAGTCCCAGGTATTAAAGCCTTCCTTCCTGCACCATTGCTTCATGTGTTTTATCCCCTTATTTCTATACTTGCCCTCACATGTGATACTGGGAATAACTTGAAGATTAGTCCCTTTCATATCCAGTTCGCTAGTTTCTTCTCTAGCTCACTAATCTACAGGACATCACTGTTATTTTTACCTGTGTTTTTGGCACCAATATGGGTACAACCATTGGGTGTTCAACTTCCTCTCTCAAATGTGGCCTGCGGCCATTCACTGACATCCTTAATCCAAGCACCAGGAAACAATATGCCATTCTGGAGTCAAGTCTGTGACTAGCAAATGCCTGCCTGTTCTCTTAACTGATAGATTTCCAATAAATACTACTGCATCCCAGTCTTTCTTCACTCCCCCACTTTCCCAACCACATGTATAGCTGGGTCAGTCATGGTAACATGGACTTTGGTCTGGTGTATCATCACCAGAAAATCATCATTCCTAATAAGATTCAGAACAAATGGTATAATTTTATAAACTGGATAATAGGGGACCGATCACACATTATACATTCCTCCTAATTTCCATATGTATTTATTTAGCAGTCTCTCTGCTTGTTTATAAAATTGTAGAGTCATACAACACGGAAACAGACCTTTTGGTCCAACCAGTCCATGCCGACCATAATGCCAAACTAAACTAGTCCCACCTGCCTGTGCTTGGCACATATCCCTCCAAACCTTTCCTATTCATGTACATATCCAAATATTTTTTAAACATTGTAACTGTTTCCACATGCATCACCTCCTCTGAAAGATTATTCCACACATGAACCGCTCTCTGTGTTAAAAAAAAAGAGTTGCCTCCCCTTTCTAAATCTTTCTCCTCTCACTTTAAACATGTGCCCCCTAATTGTGAAATCCAAAACACTGGGAAAAGACATCTGCCATTCACCTTACCTGTACTGCTCATGATTTTAAAGACCTCTATAAGGTCACCCCTCAACGTCCTCTGCTCCAGTGTAAAAGACCCAGCCTGTCTAGCATCTTCCTGTAATGCAAATCTTCCATTCCCGGCAACATCCTGGTAAATCTTTTCTGCACCCTCTCTAACTTGATAATATCCTTTTTATGTTGGGTTGTCATTTGTTTTTTTCTTTTTTAAAGCTTCCAGAATAACCACCAAAAGATTATGTGGTTGGTCTATGGTTGTTACCATATGAGAAGAGTATTATTTATGGCATAGCATGTCATTTCGTTTGTAGTTTACATTCCATTTTAATTTTCTTTGTCCAGTTCAGATGTAAGTCATGCTAAGAGCTTGGCTTCTGAAAGACTAGGAATAAAGAGGTCATTCTCACGTTGGCAACCTGAGACAAGTAGGGAACTACAAAGATCAGTACTTGGGCACAAGCTGTTCATAATATATATCAATGATTTGAATATAGGGACCAAATGTAGTATTACCCAAATTTGCAGATGATATGAACCTAAGCAGGAATTTGTGTTGTGAGGGAGATATAAAGTTTTTTCAGAAGGATATGGACAGGTTTAGCGAGTGAGCACAAACATGGAAGATGGAATATAATGTGGAAAAATTAAAGATTCTCCACTTTCATAGGAACAAATGTGCAGAGCTTGTTTCTAAATGGTGAGAAGTTGGAAAGTTTAGATGAACAAAGGAACTTGGGTGTCCTCATTATTAAGTCACAGATGGCTAACTTGAAGGTAAAGCAAGCTTCAGGAAGGTTAATTAGCTGTTAGTCTTTATTGCAAGAGGATTTGAATACAGGACATGAAATATTGCTTCAATTACATAGACCTTGTTTAGATCATATCTGGAGTAGTGTGAGCAATTTTGGTCTCCTTACTTCAAGAAGAACATTATTGCTAGAGAGGGAGTGAAAAAGGGTTCCCTAGACTTGTTTCAGAAATGGTGGAACTGTCCTATGAAGGGAGATTGGGCAAACTCTGTATCCTGTATTCTCCGCAGTCTCAAAGAATGGGAGGCAATCTCATTGAAATCTACAAAATATTTAAAGGGATGGACACTGTAGATGCAGGTGAGAAGTTTCCCGTGGTTGGTGAGTTCAAAACCACAAGCACTACTTAAAAATTGGGATTGACTATTAGGACTGAAACGTGAAGATTTGTTTTACCCAGAGTGTTGTGAATCTTTGGAATTCTTTACCACAGAGAATATGGAAGCTCAGTCATTGAATATGTTTAGAAATTGATTTCTGATTACCAATGGCATATAGGGCTATGTTGAAAGCAAACTGATTTAGTCTGTAATTTGCTATCTCCACAGAGAATTAGGGAACCATTTGTGTACTACCTATCTACAATATCTTGACAACATTGCCAAGCCTGGGGTAAGCGGGTGGTTTCCCACAAAGAGCCAAACTGGAGCCATTTTGGATAAATTCCAGTTCTAGAAAGGTGAAGATAAGGAAGCCAGCCAGAATGTTGGAGAAATTAAGGCAGATTTGCAAACTGCTGCCTAGACATAGCAGTGAAATTCTGTAAGAGTATTATGATGCAAGGATAGCAAGCCAGATCAAATCAGGCCTAATAACACTGGATTTGTAACACAGTGAAATTAAAACATTCAATGACCCTCAAAATTGCTCAAATGTTTTTAACCAGACTTCACAAATACCTGATCTTGGACACCAAATTTATAACTTAAACAAAAATTAACAATTTATTCTTTAAAATGTAACTTGAGCAGATGACAGCTAAACTATGGCCTAACCGCAATTTTCTTTGATCACAAACCTCCACTCATGTACGAACAGACAGACACAGTTAAGAGATTTTTCTTTAATACAAAAGGATCATAAGTTCTGTTCGATAGCCATTTCAATGTTGAATATCAACCTTCATGAAATCCAATGGGTTATATTACAGACATATAGCATTGTATTTTGCTTGAATTCTGAATTCACTTGTCAATTTAAACAATTTCTGAAGACCTCCACAGACTTTTATCGATTTGTTGTAGATTGGAGTTCTTTTCTCAGGACTTTTAACACGTTGATAACAGGAGAATAACTAAAGAGAGCAAAATCAAAACAATCCAGTTCTGCAGCTTCTAAGTCAACACTGCCTCCTGCCCAAAAATCCAGTTAGAACCAGTTCACACCTTGGTTTCTCTTTCTTTTCCAACATTCTCTGTGATTGGCTGGTTGATTGACCAATTCAACATTCAACCAGCTGCCAGTCACTGAGCATAATATCTCAGTGCCGAAATGTCTACAGTGTCTTCAGAGCAGTAATTAATCTGCTTTCTTTCCCAACCAGTTCCCAAAAGCAAACATCAGCCTTTTGTTCTGTCCTTTCTTTAGAAACAAACAAGCTGCTTTTTCAAAATAGAAGAAAAATAATGATAGTCTCAACAATATTTCAACAGAATAAAAATTACATAATGGATATGGTCTATCCAACATGCTAGGCTTGACAGCAAGTTGAAAGTCTATGTTAATGTGGCCAAATGTCAGATAGGTGGATGTCAGCGTTTTGGCCACAAGGTTTTAAAGTGAGTGAAGTTACCAAAATGCAGATTAAGTGTTCAGGGATAACAAGCATGGTATGGTTGTTTGGTTCAATTCCAAGATTGCCTGTGGCTCTGACTAAGGAGTCAGAAAAAGGAAAAAAAATCAATAACAAAGAAATAGAGTTTTTCATAGGAACTGAAAGCAATGGCTTTTATTTCCAGACGTTAGAGGAATTTCTCATTTATCTAAAGTTAGTCAGCCAGCTTGACAGCACAGAATTACGTCTGACAGTGATGGAAGTGATAACACAGGGAGTTGCTTACTAACATTCAAAGGTTGGTCCAGGGCTGATAACATTTTCTTAGAAATTCATTTGTGGGATATGGGTGTTGCTGACAAATCCAACATTTATTACCCATCCACAGTTGTCCTTGATAAGGAGACAGTGAGCCACCTTCTTCAACTGCTAAATCCCAAATGGTATTGGGAATTTTAGGATTTGAGCCAATGGTGATATATTTCCAAGTCAGGATTATGGGTACATGAAGGAGAAATTGCAGGAGGTGATGTTTCCACGCACTTGCTGTCTTTGTCTTTCTGGTATCATATATTCGGGAGGTGTTTTGAAGAAGACTTACTAATTTGTGGCAATGTACATTGTAGCTACTATATACTGTAGTTAAAGTGTGGGTGGGGGGATATACAAGCTGGCTGTTTAATTATTTCTGCGTGGCATCAAGCTGCTGCATTCATCCAGTCAAACAGAGGGTATTCCATCACACATTAATGATGAAAAAGCTTTGAGAAATCAAAAGGGGTGTTACTTGTGCAGAATTCCCAGCATCTGATATGCCTTGTAACCACAGTATATATACACGGCTGGTCCAGGTAAGTTTTAGTCAATGGTGACATTCAGAATGTTGTAGGTACAGAATTTAGGGCTGATAACGTCATTGAATGTCAAGAGGAGGTAGTGACACTCTTTTCACAGAAATAGTCGTTGCCTGACAAATGAGGCATATTGTTATGTTCTAGTAATCAATCTACACCTGAAAGCTGTACAGGTCTCATTGCATTTGGATATGGACAGGTTTGTTATCTGAGGACTTGTGAATAGTATTGGACATTTTATGGTCATCAGTGGACATCTCCACTTTTGACCTTATGATGAAGGGATAGCCTCTCATTGATGAAATAGAGAAGTCTTTGGACCACAATGAAAGGTATCTAACAGCCAGTCATTTTCTTCCATGCAAGGTATGACTTTAAACAGTGGAGAGTTTCCCCCGATTCCCATTGACTTCAGTTTTACTAGGGCTCCTTGATGCCACATTCAGTCAAAATGCTGCTTTGATATCAAGGTTAATCATCTCTCATCAGCTCTGGAATTCAGCACTTTGGCCATGTTTAGAGAAGAGCTGTAATGGGATGACAAGCTGAGCGTCTCTTGGAGAACCTAAACTAAGCATCAGTGAGCAGTTATTGCTGAGCAAGGACCATTCGATAGTACTGTTAATGACCCCTTCCAACACTTTGGACATTAACAGGTCAAGTTGGATTTGTCCTGCTTTTCGTACACAGGACATAAATGGGCAATTTTCTATTTTGCCATGTAGATGTCAATATCTTGTCTAGGAGCATGGCTAGTTCTAGACCACAACATTCCAGCAATAGTACTGAAGATTTGTCAGGAACAATAGTTCTTGCAATATCCAGGAAGTGAATTAGTCAAATTGGATTATGATTGGCATCAGTAATGCTGGGGAATTCAGGAGGAGGGCTAGATGGATCATTCATTTGGCGACTCTAGTTTATGATGGTTGCAAATCCTTCAGCTTTATCTTTTGCACTTAACAAGTAAAGGTAGTAACAGCTTTGGATTTCAATGGCTGAACTAGAATTAAATTGAAACACCAAGGGAAAGGAATCTATCATTTCAACCCAAAGGGAATCAAGCCATGGGGCAAAGCTCACCCCAATGGTGTTAATGTTCCCTCATTTATACCGTGTACAATATTGACTAAAATATGTAACGAAATCATCATTCAGCATTTTGTTAGTTTATGTAGACAGTTTTATTAAATACATTTTTAATATTAATTGGTTACATTTCATCCTTTGTCTTGAAGAACATATAGTCTGTTAAAATGCACTGAATGTATGTTACAGACAGAAGTCTAAGATTCATGGATTAATATATACCAAAAGAAATGGATATTTGATTCCTAAAATCTGTGACAAAACAAAAACTGGCAAAATTCAACAACCAATTCTATTAAAGCTGCAAAAAAAAGTAAATCACAAATACATAAGAAGAAATGCAGGGAACCAAATCCCCGTTTGTCCTGAAAACAAGACTAACATTGACAGAAGTTCACTTTTTTTTTATACTTTTGGTTTTCTAAAATCTAATCCATACAATTTATCATGGCAACCCAGCAGCTACCTAAGTGAATTACTCAGCCTTACAACAACTGACACTCTTTTAAAGGGAAACCCATTCTCTGGGTGAGTCCACACAATGATGTTAAGACCTTGGCAATTCAGTTCACACAGCTCAAAACTCTTGTCTTGTACTCCTTTTTCTTACTTACTACTTACCCTGATGGCATTCTGCGTCTGAAGATGTGCATGAGGCTGTTCTAATGTTAATGACCTTAGATAAATCCTAAGTAACAGCTTAAAGACTTATAAGTATCTGCCACTCAAGATGTTTCTGATTTATCAGAACTATTTATTTCAACTTAATTGGCCTGAAAATCCTGGGTCAAGCGTCAGGATGCATCTTGTGGGAATTTAATCCAACGAGGTTCTGGGTCCGAACGATGATCTTTGATTTGCCTAACATTGGCAGATAGCTGTGCTACAATGGGCATACTTCAGGCATGAGTCTACGGAAGCAAAAAGCATTGCTTGCTGTCTGCTAATCAGACCACAGAGGACATGGACCAGGCAAGGTCCTGTAATGCCAGTCTTAATTTACAGGTCCAGATGAGACACTCCCAGTGAGGATGGTGTGTCCACGTCTTTGTTGGATTACCAGCCATTTGAGTAGAAGAAATGCTGCACCTGAACAGCTTATCCTCCTCCTCATGACACGTTAACACATAAGGGTGTGCTTGGAACAGATGGATAGTTTGACACACCTTGCCCCTCACACCCCAAAAGAAAACCCACAGATTCTCAAAGTGAAGGCTGGTATTGATGTGTTGGAACCCAAGGATATTTCCTAGGTTTACTCTCACATTCACAGTGAATCTAGATTAATCTAGTGAATCTGAAAAGACTGAAGAAATTTGGAGTCTTGTTGTAAGCTGAGTATATGCATCCAAATAGCCTACAATGCGAAAAAGTTTGGATATTCTAGTTCTACCCACCAGTTTTTTTTAAAAACCCTACATTTCATTAATAAATTTATAAATAAGATCTTCTGCTAGAGGCACTTTCTCATTGGAAGAGATCTAGACTGTGACAATCTACACTTCTGGCTACTGCACCATCTCCTGCTAGCAATCTATGATATTAACCATGGCAGACTTTGAAGAGGTGACATTCCCTGACATGGACTGTCTTTTCCTCGTCAAAGGAATCCAGTGCTGGATGCTGCAGCAGGAATGCCCATCTATTAGAGATGTTAGAACATTTGGATGAAGCCTGCCTTTATGAAGGTCACTTCAACATTTTTGAAAAAACTCACTTTCAACTTTTCAGAGACCAGGCATGATCACAACCTTCCAACGCCGGCCTATTCCCTGCTGGATCATCTTCTACCACTCTAGACTGCTCAAGATTATCTCAAATTATCATGCTGTGTTCCACTTGAGAGGTTGAAAGACTCTTCAACAGAAGGTGATATTGCCAAGACTACTCTTGACAAGGGGATCTCCTAATTCCCCTCCTGCCCTTCCACAAACCTGTTTAAGGTGATGGCTATGTTTGAGTGGACAGGGCTCAATGTTTTCTGGTCCAACAGTTCTTAGCTGACTCATTGAAGTTTTAGTGGGAGAATATCTGAATGAATGCAGAGTTTCCATGATTAATTGATTGCTGCATTTTAGCCACGAGTGGAAAGAATATTCACTTGTGATGAAGGGTGGTAAGGAGTAAAATCAAAAATACAATTCAGTTTCTTACCTAACTCAATAGAAGATGCTTCTAATTTTTTTAAAAGTATTAACTACTGAGTATTAAGTTGCAATGGAAAAAAGAAAGGCCAATTTTCATTACAAGAAAAGGTTGTTGAAGTATTGTATGGATGCTCAACTAAAAATGGAGGTCCAAACATTTCCTAATTTGGTTTGAGGTTCGCACGTATAAGATTGACTGCAACGCATACAAGCGTTGAAAGCAATGTAGGTTAAAAACATTTTTGTGCATGGTGGATCATCTGTTAGTCTATAGAAGTTTTAAGATGCATTATACATGAATTTATACCAAAAAGGTGCCACGCTACAATTCAACCATTATTATTTCTTTTTGCATTAGTATAGGACAAAACAAAAAATGCAGCCACTCAAAAATTAAGCCTGCTGTCCAAACAATGCAACATGATTTTCAGTATTCAGCTACAGCTACCAAAATATCAATGTAAACAATACAGGATCTTTTTGTCACCAATGATTCACTGCATAGGAGTCAATGAACACAATCAATCTATTAAAATTATAAAAATCTTCTAAGATCTTCAAAATTCAACATATTGTTAGCAACATCTGACCAGGCAGAATGGTGAGCACCATCCATTTCTGAAGCCACTTGGTTGCTACTCTCCAAAGTATGGTTTCTACCCCCAATTGCTGCATTACAATCTGGACATTTTGCACTTTGCATTGCACCTCCACATTCTGTGATAACATAGACATGTCCATTTGGGCACTTAAACCAATGACCTTGACGAAGGCCCATTGCTTTCACTATCATCACTCTCTCCTTCTCAGTTATAGCAAGACCAGTTTCAGGTAGAATTGATTTCAATCTTTCCATTTCCTTTTTAACAATCGTCTCATTATCTTCTGTGAATCGTTTTGTGCTTTCAAGGATCGTTTGCACAGATGCAATACCATCTTGCGTTGAAGAGTCTAGCTTCCTGCCTGATGCCATGGTACACCGAACGTAAAGGTCAGAAAGATACGTTAGCCTCTGAATTTCATTTTGCAGATCAGTAAGCTCCTGTTCTGTGAATCTCCCTCGGGGTTTATCAATCCATTTTAGACATTCATGCAACTTAGTTTTGAATTTCATTTTCATCAGCAAATTTAGTCCTTCCGCTTGATGTTTAAGTTCAGCAATTCTAGTGAGAAACACAATTTTATTTTCAATCACACTCAGACCCTGTAGTGGCAGGGGGCTCTGTAGTGCAAAAGCTAAGTCTCTATTGTGTTTTGGAAGCTGTTCAACTATTATAGAGTGCCTCTTGAGTTCTAACTCTAACCGTTGCCTAATTTGGTTATTTTTCTCTGTATCTCCTTGGACAATCTTCTTCACTTTTTCAATTTCACTGAGACTGTTTTTTATTATCGCCCCATAGCGAAGATTCTTCCGGATGGGCATTCGACACTTAGGACAGTCCTTCAGCTTTATGGCTGTCTTATCGTCTTCTGGCTCCTGTTTCATATATTGGTCAAATGCAGTCACCTCAAAAATATGGCTGCAGTCTTCTAGCTGAACGAATCTCGCATTAGGCTCATCTTCATCCCCAAAGAAAATTTCAGTGAGCTCGGCATGGTGGCACACACGACACAATTTGGGGCAAGGCTCGCCACAGAGTCCAACACATGGGTGCTTACATTTAAGGAGTTTTTTGCAAGGCTTGTTACAAGGTGGCCTGTCACATGGTTCTGAACAGAGCTTATGACACTTGTAGTGCTGACAGACCCACTCACAGGGCTCCACACAAGGAGTACACAGCTCCCCACACTTCCTGCTACATTTACTGTGCTTGCATAAGTTTTCACAGCGTCGCTGGCATGGCGGGCACTCTTTTGTGCAGGGCTCCAAGCACTCGTGTGAACAGATTAGTAACCGTCTGCAAGGCTGCTTGCAATTTTCATGAAAGCGGCCTTCGTAGCAATGATGACAAGATCCTGGACATTGGTGACCACAGTCCAGAAGTGTTTTGCATTTTTCTTTGCAAGGAACACACGTTCCAATCTTTGTGGCCTCTTTGATGCAGCAGTCTACCTGCTGGACATGATTACATTTCAGGGTTATTGATACTTTTCTGGTGCACATTGCACATTCCTCGCCACAAGCCGCAGCACATTTGTGGCCACAGCACAGGATTTTGGAACATGGTTCCTTACAGACAAAATCCTCTGGCTTCATAGAACAAGGCACCTTTTGCAAGTGTCCACACTGCGGAATCACTTTATCGACCTTTACTTGGCATTTGCCACATTTCTCGTAGCAGGACTTTGCACACCTATGTCCATCTGCACAAAGTACTTTCTGACATGGTTTTAAACAGTTAAATTGTTTGTGCTCCATATCGTACGGATGACATGCTCTAGTACAAACATGGCCACAATCTAGCCTGTATGCACAAGGTAGGCTGCAGCCTCCCTCAGGCACTTTGTTGAAATCTTCTGCTTTGGACACAAGTGTCATAGTTTTAGGGTGATTCTGACAGGTCAACATCAGTGAGGGACCGATATTGGCCTTTTCATGCAGGGTATGCATGATCTTGCTCCAAAGAGGAACATTTGCCAGAATGCTCATGTTTCCTATGCAGTAAAGACCTTTCTTAGCCCGAGAGAGAGCAACACAGACCCTGTTTGCTATTTGCAAGAATCCGACTTTGCCTGACTTATTGCTTCTCACAAGTGAAAGCAGAATAATATCGTTTTCCTCCCCCTGGTATTTGTCGACCACGTGCACTTTCACACCAGCAAATTTCTTGGACGGCATCATCTTGCGCAAAGTGAAGAGCTGTCCTGTATATGTGGTAAGGATGGTGATCTGAGAGGGTGCATAGTCCTGACAGATGAGATAGTGACACAAGGCTACAACAAAGGCAGCTTCGTGCAGATTCTGATGACTCTTCCCATCCTGGATTTCCTCTTCAGGGTAATTGTGTTCCACAAAATACAGGTTTGAAGACACTCCCTGTTGACAAATTATGGGAATGAAGATTTTAAAAAAAATGCGAAGAAAATGTCAATGCAACAAATTCCACAACTGACTAGAATTGCCTTATGCAGAACACATAACAAGTTGATAATAAATAGATGACTGAACACATCTATGTTGATGAGAAATTACAGAAACCTTCTTTGAAAGACCCTGTTTAAAACGGAACTGGCACAAAGCCTGTCATTCTTTTGCAAGAGGCTTGAGGGCTTTAATTTTGAAATACTTCAGATTATTACACATACAATGAACATTTTCAAAAAGTGAAATTAAATTGTACAGGCTATGCCATTGTACACACTACATCACAGATATATATTAGTAACATTAATCACTTGAATTCAGTCATGTACTAGCGTTAAGGGGAAGTGCTGATTTGTGCCAGCTTGAATGCATTTGAAATAATGTCCAGTTCAGTCTCAGTCTGAGATTTTTCCAACTGAACCGTTGGCAGGCTATGTTATTCAGGCTGCTTCTTTAAAACAGGGTTGGCAGGGATAGAACAGGGATCAATACAGGCATATTCATTACAAGGTTGTAGATTTTAAGCTACTTTTGTTATTCTAATGACAAAGATAGGAAGCCTTTATGCTTACATCCTTCATTCCTTTATCCTAATGTTCATTTTCACATGTACTAACCTTCATAATCTTGACGTCATCTACATCCTTGCTACTCATCTCTAACTTTTACCAAGTTCCATCCACTTCTCACACATGTTTGCTGACCAACATTGGCCTCTGGTTAAGCTAAGCTAAGCTTGTATTTTTTGAAATTCTCAGCCTTATTGTCAAATCTCTTCATGGCCTCAACAGTCTCTAGCTCTGTAACCTCCTCCATAAGGCCTGTGCTCCTCTAATTCTGTCCTCGAGCAGCCCTAATTGATGGTTATATTTTAAGTTACAATGACAGCTTTCCAAAGTGTGGGTCATAAACACAAGTGGGGTCCAGAGCTTCAACTTTGGGATTGAGAGTACTGAACCATAATGGCTGATGTGGACATCTATCCTTCTCCCCTCACCACTTTCACAGGTTTCTCCTCCCACTCCCAGCTTGTCACTTATAGTTCAGATTGAGAGTTCACGACAACACTCACGCCTCGAAGTGGTGTCACAGTGGGAAAGCACTGGAATATAGGAAAATAGGAACAGCAGTAGGCTATTCAGCCTTCCGTGTTATTCAATACAATCATGGTCGATCAAACATTACAATGCCTTTTACTCATTCCAACCCAAATGTCACTGGTAATCAGAAATCTATCAAGCTCTACCTTAAAAATACCCAAAGACTGAGCTTCCACAGCACTCTGTAACAGAGAATTCCAAAGGATCACAACCCACTGAGTAAATATAAAATCTCCCCCTCTTGGATCTAAATGGAAACCCATTTATTTTTAACTTGTATCTCCTGGTTCTAAACTTCCCAACCCATGGGAACATCTTACTTGTATCTACCCTATCTATCCCTTTAAGTATTTTGTAGGTTTTAATGAGATCACCTCTCATTCTTCAAAACTCTTGCGAATACAGGCAGAGCTTGCCCAATCTTCTTCATAGAACAGTTCTACCATCCGAGAAATAAGTTGGTAAACCTTCATTGCATGCTCTCCACAACAGTAATATTTTTCCTGAGATAAGGAGGCCAAAATTGCACACAGCACTCCAGGTGCAGTCTAACCAAGCTGCTATACAATTGAAGCAAGACTTCACTACTTCTGGACTCAAGTCCTCTTGCATTAAAAACTAGCATCCTATTAGTCTCCCTGATTGTTTGCTGTCCCTGCACATTAGCCTTCAGTGACTTAACAACAAGGATACAAGGACAACAACACACATGTACTTTTATATATCCAAAATTTCTAACATCCTACCATTTAAGAAATACTCTGCACAGCTGATTCTCCTACCAATGTGAATAACCTCATATTTTTTCCATGTTATATTCCATCTTCTACATTCTTTCCATTATTAAGCCTGTTCATATTTTCCCAGGGCCCTGTTATGCCTTCCTTACAAAATACATTCCCCCTTAGCTCTGTATCATCTGCAAATTTGGAAATATTACATTTGGTTCCCACCTCCAAATCATTGATATATAATGGCGAACAGCTAGGGCCCAAGCACTGACCCTTGCGGTATCCCACTAGTCACAATCTGCTAAAATGAGACTGCCCCATTCATTACTACTCACTGTTTTCTCTTTGTTAGTCAGTCATTAATTTATACCAGTACATTACATGTGATTCCATGTGCTTAGACATAGTTAACTAGTCTCCCATGGGGTACTTTATCAAACTCTTCCAAAAATCATGTATACAATGTCTATTTGTTCTCTTTTATCAATATTGTTGACAAAAGCTTCAAAAATAAAATAAAAAACTCCAACAAGTTGAACACAATTTCCTATGTCTGGAACCATTGCCCTAAACCATGGAAGTCTCTCCTTAAATCTGTCTGCTTTTTAATCTCTCATTCCTCCTTGAAGATAATACTTAAAAGCTACTTTGTTGACCAAGTGTTTGGTCATCTGCCCTAATACCATTTTACATGAATTAAGTGTCAAAATGGTGTTACATTGATTAAGTTTCAAATTAGCTTTATAAACACACCTTTGAAGGGGCATTTCATTACATTAAAGGCGCTATATGAATGAAAGTGTGGACGAAAAGTTTTTATAATCATAAATGCCTCAGTGAGTTCTCTAAGTTACTGCAATGGTCAGAGTAAAATTGCATTCCATATTATCCAATTTAGACTTGTTCCATTCCTCTCAAAATGGTTTATTCACAAATATAGAAATGCAGATCAAACCTTGATATTTTCATAATTCATTACAGATGGGTGATTCTCTAGCTGTTCATAGATATGAGGACTCAATAATGCAGCTATTTCGGGTCTCATGCGATGCTGAAACAAATAAAATTCATGACAGAATTAACTTTTTTCCAAAATGTTAACCTCCCACATACAATCACGGTCACTATTCTGTAGATATTAAACTCATGGGGAAATGTTATGGTTTGTAGCATGTTGTGAGTATCTTCTTAGTTCTAATAGAGTCTGTTACTCCTGTGTGTAAGACTTGGCTTGTGCACCTATATCTCCTTGTATGCAAGCATCACCTTGTAGCTTGGGCAAGATAAGCATGTCTTAAGAATGTCGTAAGAACGTGACTAACTTTTTTAAAAATAGTGTTCATGGGCAGGGCCAGATTTATTGTCCATCCCCATCAACCCGGACAAGGTGGTGAGCTACATTTTTGAACCACTGTAGTGCACAAGGTATATGTACAGGGGAGGTTAGTGCTAGCCAAGCATAAGGCCACCAATCAGCTTCAGGTATGCACAAGCATGTATGGTTTGCAAAAGGGGAGACACCAAAAAACATATTAAACATCATGATGACTCTGCAGAGTCAACACAAATGCAATCCTCAGAGTGAAGGAGCAGAAGGTTCAAAATCACAGCTTTATGTAGTAGTTCCCAGGTCTGGTCTAGTCAGTCATCACCAAGTACCTTTCAGAGACTATAAAGCATAGATAATGCCCCAAAAATTAGTATTCTGAATGCTCCATGTTAACATTTGACAATTTTAACACTACTAGTGTTTCATATGGGTTACTTATTCATTACACAGTCATGACAGACATGTACTTTCTTCAAGGAAAGGGAATGTTGTCTTAGTATGCTTGCTAATATCTTTAAATAAGTCTACTTTATATATGATTATATAACTAGTTATGTCATAACAGGAACTGAGGAAATGTCACATGATGTAGCTGTCGATTTGGTTAACCTGCACAATGAACAGCACATCAAACAGCCTCCAAAAAGATCAGTGTTCAATCTCTATGTTTTACCTTCAGCTTTGATTGTTTAAGTTAGACACAGAGATAATACAATAAATATTATCTTGAGAAACAGGGCACTACTGGAGCTAGTATGATGCTCCACCCCACACCTTACGCACCAAATGTGAACAGCTTACAACTTACTTTCTCATCAAGATCAACATCAACTCTGCAGTTACATCCTTCCATTCCTCTTGCCCTTGTAAAGATCTTTGACTTTAAAGACATTTGCATTGCAATAAGGAACATTTGTAAATTGTTTTAAATTCACTGGGTTTCACTTCAATTTTAAGCCAGATTTCCAAAGTTGCCCATAGTTTTGCTGCATTCTTCTGGTCATCCTCAAAGAGACTGGAAGCACGACTCCTATGGAGACCTTCAATTCTGAAAGTAACCTTAACTTTGATAGCTTGCTCCTCTGGATCAATAACTTTGTGATTTTTAGAGGCATAGTTCAATTGCCTACTTAAATAGTCTGTACTCTGGATGTTTTCCAGTCCACCTTTGGACATCTTGCAGTGACTACTTCAGCATGTTATTTTCTCCTTGAAGAAGGGACTGTTGCTTTAAAAGTCGTAGTGAATTGTGATGGCAGCAGAGCGGAGAATGAGCCACACCCTGTGCGGGTGAGCTGGCAGCACGAGCTTTTAGCTTGCAGGCAAGAGGAGCCCTGGCATCATGGTTAATTAATAGTGGGCAAATATACTGATGGTAGAAAGAACTTGGCGTCAAAGAAACAAGACTGCACCGAACTCTGTACCTGAAATTGCCATTGCTTTTCTTTGCTGGCTCAGCTAAACCAGGGAGTACACTCAATTACACTACTGACACAGTCACTCTTGGAGGTAAAACTGGAGATCTATTTTCACCTTTTCACAAGGAGGTTCCAATTTAAATAATTGTTTTCAGTGAGTACTCAATGTTATTGCCTCAATACAGGTTCCGCTATGTTGTACTTTCCATTACCAACATGTACACAAAACTGAAACAGACATAGGGATTGAACACATATCTTTAATGAGGCTTCTTCTTACTGCTGTTGTTGTACTGCCCACTGTGCAAACTAAGTAAGGTGGCTACTGGCTCACAAGGCATTGTTTCATTTCATATTATGAAATAACTGTTTACATACTGATATATTTAACTTTGTGGTGTTCACAACGGTATCGATCCAAGTTATTTTGTTTTTTGGAACAGCAACAACAGCAGGACCACACTGTCACAAGCATGAGCTACACCCAAAACGCTGCTGGGATTTCTTGGTTCTGTAGCAGACATTTGACAGCTGACCCTGTTGCTGTAGCATTGCACTGACGTGTGCATGACAAATGTGGAAACCATAGGAACATAATTGCTGGGAATGTTTGAACAATTACCATGCAGCAAGAACTTAGGAAGCTGCGCTTCAACTAGCTCTCATCTGCTCTTTACACCTGCTCACAGAAAGGAGGAGTTTGTGTCTGGGGAGGTTTTGCTCATCACAAATTCCTGTGCGAATGTTCACTTTAGATTAATACAAACAGCAGGAGGGAATTTTTCAGCTCCATCAAAAAGCAATTTATTATTTGTGTGGCTGTACTAGCTACTAAAGTAGCAGTTCTTGAGAAATTAGTGACAGGAACTGTGAGATTTAACCTCCCTGAAAGCCTGATATTGATCTATCAATTTTTGTAATGTCATAGTTAGAAAATGTTACCCTTTTAATTGCTTCTACCTAAATTAAAGCTATGTTCCAACAGCATTGAGACCAGGCTGTTGAAATATTTTTACATTTCATCAACTCTCACCTGATAATCTAGTCGTACATATGGAACATTGACTTTTACAAGACGTTCAAACAAAGACACTTCCAGATAGAAGTTTCTGGCCAGATCGTACACTGTAGCACTAGGTCGAAGCTGTCAGGGAAGCATGAAAGATTAATGACTGGAGTTAAAAGACACAAAAAAAACAAGAAATTCACATAATTGGCCCATAATGAGTAATCAGACAGACACATCCAAAACTCCTTGAAGTCTGTAAAGAATTTTTTTTCAATAACACACGTAAGATGTTGAGATGACATTTCATAGTAGTCAGTGGATGATCACCAAGAAAACCATACAGTCTGCAGCTTGGCACATTTAAAGAGAAATCATGTGTAGTATACTATAGATTTTAGGCAAGTTTTTGTTAAATCATAATATATTGAAATTAATGAACATTCTTTTGGATGTTCGGCCCAGTCTGGCATAGGTTTGTGTTAAATAGCATTTTCATTGAAGTAGTTCCTAGTTTAGGTGGTTACAGCTGCTGTATGACAGGACAGGCTGCTGACTGCGGCAATGTTGTCTTGTTGTTTAAAACCTAGACATTTCAGTGGGCTATCTTAGATTTTGTAGATCCTGTTACATCATTCAAAAAAAACACACATTGCTAATATTTAAATAAGTGAGCAACAAATGAAGTCAAAAAAGTTGTGGCAAGGACAAAATGATTCACATTGAATATATGTACAGGACCCCTGGGCAAAATTGTGCTCATCTTTACAATCCATGAGCATCAAAAAAAAATTAGATTTTTTTTGGTTCTATTTTGAGGTTGATGACAAAAGCTCACTTTATGGACAAGCGGAGCCAAAATGATGAGAAAGCAAGTTCAAAAATAGTAAAATAAAAGAAGTTATTTGTGTTTGCTTGTACATCTGCTCTTCAGAGATGACAGCATGCCACAAGAAGTGGAATGTAGGAAGAAGGAAGAAAAGGGTGGTGGTGGAGGGTTATTTTTCAGACTGGACGCTTGTGACCAGTGATGTTCTGCAGGGATCGATGCTGGGTCCACTTTTGTTTGTCATTTATATAAACGGTTTGGATGAGAAGATTGGAGGCATGGTTATAAGTTTGTGGATAACACCAAAGTTGACGGTATAGTAAACAGTGAAGAAGGTTATCTAAGATTACAAAAAGATCTTAATCAATTGGGTCAATGGGCTAAGGAGTGGCAGATACAGTTTAATTTGGATAAATGCGAGGTATTGCATTTTGGTAGAACAAACAAGGGTAGAACTTATACAATAGGAGTGTTGTAGAACAGAGAAGCATAGGGGTTCAGGTACATTATTCTTTGAAATTTGCTTCACAGGTAGATAAGTTGGTTAAGGAGGCGTTTAGCACGCTTGCCTTCATTGCTCAGATCTTTGAGTATAGGAGTTGGGACGTCATATTGAGGTTGTACAGAAAGTTGGTAAGGCTGCTTCTGGAATGCTAGTTGTCCCTGCTATAGGAAGGATATTATTCAATTGGAGAGGGCTCAGAAAAGATTTACCAGGAGGTTGCAGGGAATGGAGGGTTTGAGTTATAAAGAGAGACTGGGACTTTTTCATTGGAGCATAAGAGGTTGAGATTTATAAATCGTGAGGGGCATACATAAGGTGAGTGGCAATGGTCTTTTTCCTAGGGTGCGGGAGTTCAAAACTAGGAAACATACTTTTAAGGTGCGAGGAGAAAGTTTTAAAAAAGGACATGAGGGGCAACTTCTTTTTTACACAGGGAGTGTTTCATGTGTGGAATGAACTGCCAGAGGAAGTGGTGGATGCAGGTACAGTTATAAACATTTAAAAGACGTTTGAATAAGTTCATGAATAGGAAAGGTTTGGAGGGATATGGGCTAAACACAGGCAAGTGGGACTAGTTTAGTTTGGGAACATGGTTGGAGTGGACTAGCTGGACTGAAAGGTCTATTTCCATGCTGTATGACACTAAGGCCATTTTTGCACTTGTCATTTAGAAGATAAAATTTTAGAAAACACATCAAGTATTGTGACTTGATGACTACAAGCTTTGATATGAATTTTCCAATGCAACTGGTAAAGCTAAATACAAGAAGGTATTTCTATATGGGCACACTATTACCTTAGTTTGGCTTGTTAGCACAAACTCTGCAGCATATCCTGCTGGAAGCATATGTTGCTATTAGTGTTGGTTGTTCCATTTCTGTATCCTAAATCTATCTTTAATTTGCTATCTATTGCAAGATGCATGTAAATGTTGTCACATAAAATGAAGCAAAATGAGGTTCTTAACAATGAATAGGTTTTACCAATAAAAGAATCCTGGAGATTTTATTGGAAATCTATAATTTGGCACAAACATCAGTTTCCATCTTTCCCTCCTGGGCCCTTTCCCTGTTCAGATGTGGAAGAACTCAGCTCACTGATTAGAAGTTTTAATAACCCACCCACCAAATTAACGAAGTTACAAACGATGCTTACGAGAAGTGAGGAAAAGTGGAGAAAGAAGGGAGGGAACTAAATCAAAAGTGTTGGACGGGGAGATAAGGCACTCCAATCCCCAAAGTTCCCACCACTCTTAAACCTATGACGCTACTGGTAAACTAAAAAACAGTTTTCTTTTAAATTTCATAATCATACTGTAGTGATTGTAACGAGGTCAGCCAGCTGGACAGTATAGAATATGAGTTCCCTCAGTGAAGCTGTTAATCTGGTCCAAACAAGGAAATATGGCTGACACAAAAGGTTGAATGTCAAGGATATTGAGCCTGGAATGCCTGACTTAGTGAGAGGCATCGCTATTGTCAAAGCCTATGCATTTGCAAATAAAGGATCATTGGTGATGGGATGCTAGCCTCTGAAGAGTTAGTTCACATACACTATTTTGTAATGCATTGATAATATTATGGACCAGACCAACCCCCCCGCTTTAATATATCAAGAAGGTAGCCTTGACCCTAGCTTTTATATTATTCAAAGTGTAAGGTGATGTGTTCCAGATGTAATTCAATTGGTTACACTCTGCAGCTTTAAGCAAAACACACTTTATTCTTACCCTACAGCTAAAATAAAAACAAAAGAAAGAAGAATTGGTATAACTATAACTCTACTGAAAAAAACTTAGAAAAATAGATTATATAAACTATGAAACAGCAACCATTCCAATATAGTAAAACCCATAAACACACCCTGGGCAGAGGCAAACTCAGTAAACTAGATTGTTTCTCCAGTCCAGTAGGAAAGAACACCAAGAGAAAGTTCTGCTAGACAGCGAGGTATGGCAGCTTCCAAAACCCCAATAACTACTGAAAGCTAAACTAAAACTCTGGCTCTATGGGAGCCTGACTCCACCCATTCACATTGCTTCGATTGTTCCAACTTTATAAGAAAAACCCAAGACCTCACAAGTTGTTTACTTTATTGGCTTGGATGAGACAGTTCAGTTCAAAACCTCTCTTTCAGAGAAGGGACAAAATACATCTTTTAAAGCCATAGTATTTTCACAATAAACACAACTTATAATAATGTCAAAATAAATTACTTCAAAAGGAAAACTGTAATATAACCCTGGTAATATGAAAATCTAATGACTATTGTTATGGACCAGCCCAGACCTCCTCAATATATATTAAGAATGTAATCTAGACATTAACTTTTTTATTTTTAAAGGTAAATGTGAGGTGCTGTGTTCCAGATGTTATTCAATAGGTTAAACTACACAATATTAAGCAAAACGCAATTTATTCAAACACTACAGTTAAAATACAACAAAAGAAAGAGGAACTTGGAATAACTTAACTCTATTGGAAAACTTAACAGAATAATAGTTACAGTAACTATTACTAATTAACTTTTGCAATATAGTAACATCCCAAATACACACCCTTGGTAAAAGGCAAATTCAGAAAACAGATTGTCTCACATGCAGTTTACTAATCCAGGAGGAAAGAACATCAAAAGATAATTCTGAGGGAGATTGTAGCAGCTGGGAAAGACTCACTGCCTTCCAACACTGCTGGGACCCCATCAACAACTGCTGAACACTAAAACTAAAATCCTTGATTCTGTGGGTGGGAGCTTGACCACACCTACTCAGGCTGCTTCAATTGTTCCACTTTTTTAAAAAAAAACCCAAGGCTTCACAAGTCCTTTATCTTCTCAAAGACAGCTCACCACCTGTCCCTCAATCTCTCTCTAAAAGAAATCAGGACAAAACACATCTCTTAAAGCCATCGTCACACTATCACCTACTTTCAATCAACTCTGACGTTGTTATGTTTGACCCTTAAAAGGACCTGTACTTTGAACTATGACAGTAGCTCCCCAACCTCCCTAAACTGCTTTGAAAGAGAAGAGGACAAGATCAAAGAAACCAGTAAGCAATGCTTTACTAGATGAAATGAGCAGTCAAATAAATGGCAAAAAGGGAAGAGCAATTATACTGACCTGCTGATGATCCCCAATCAGAATAAGATGTTGGCAAGCACTGCTGAGGGTTGTTATTAAATGAGCTTCCAGAACCTCAGCTGCTTCCTCTACCACAACAATGCGGGGTCTTAGCTCCTGGAGTACCTTCCTGTATTTCGCTGCACCTATTTGCATGGATGATTCAAGTCAATACTTTCAGTCATGAAGTCACAACTCATGATTTTTTGTACAAAAGTAAAGTGCTGCAGATGCTGAGAGGCTGAAATAAAAACAAGAATTGCTAGAAATACTGAGCAGATCAGGTAGCATCTCAGAACAGAAAAACCGAGATAACATTTTTTGATCTGTGACGTTTCATCAGGATTGCAGATCTGCAGAAAGATTATTAACTTGAAATTTTAAGCAGAACTTTTGTAATGAGCTGGATTTGGGGACAGGTGTGAGTAAGCCTAGAATTTCTCACCAATGGTTGGCATATCAGTTCTCAGCACAGGTCACATTTCTGGTCATTTTCCAGGAGGTTAGGCCAAGTTCAGAATAGAAACTTCATGTCTTCAATTTATTGTGGACCAGACCAAACCCCCTCAAAACACATCAAGAGATTGCCTAAGCCTGAACTTTTATCGTATTTAGAGGCAAATGTAAGGCGCTATGTTCAAGACATGATTTGACATGACATGACTTAAATCTTGCAACGGGTGACAAATCCAGGAGGGTTGAAGGAATTTTCAACTGCTACAATCACCACAATGTGATCATGGATGCTGTTGACTACCAGGAGAAGTTGCTGTGCAGTTTTTATATATGGATTGTCAACAACGCGCAATGATGACCTTTTGTCACAATCTATTGCTTGGTTATGTGTCACAAAACCCAAAGAGATGATACATCCAAGCAATGTTAAAGTCAATCAGATAAAGAGCCAAATATAAGAGTTATGATTACAATAAGAGGAAGTTAAAAGGTTTGCCAAGCACCTAGAATGTTCATCAGCAAATATTGAGTATGTGTTTCTGGTTCATCAGGTGAGATTCTCTTCTTTCAGGCAGAACTCCTCCCAGCCTAACCTCAATCCTGACTCACTTCTCTCCACAGGGAGGTCATTTGATAATCGTGGTGGTCTCTTGACAATGTTCGGCAATAAAACCAAAATGAAAAAGACAGGCTTTTAAGGAAGCAGAAGTGACCCAAATATCAGGGAATCGTTGGCCTTGTAGGTTTTAGGAGAGGTTTAAGTCTACTAAACAAGATAGGTTGGGGACTGTGTTTAAGGAAGAGAATGCCATCACAAGAGGTGGGGGGAGGGGAAGGCTGATGATCATTACAGCCACTTCCATCACCTTCTACATGGTGGTCTCTGGAAACACCAGTAATTAGAATGGATACAGGGAAGTCTGCAAGGATTACAATTGAGGAGAATGCATCCAGCAATGAAGGAAGGGCATAGTGAAATCCAAATTGCATAAAACAGGAATAGGAATAGTCTCCCTATTGGATTATGCCTCATTCCCTACCCATTTCAGGCAGTATTTTTGAAGCATTTTATAGCCACCCTGTTAGTGTACCAGCAAAATTCTATATGCAGCATGTATACCTGAACGATAAACCCATTTATAAACAAGTTTACATTTCTGTTACATACTAGTCACAGAGAAAATCGCCCCCCTCCCACGCACAACCCCATTCCCATATGCAGGTTGGTAAATCAATATTAGTATTTTGATGCTAATGTTGCACAATTTGCATTGAGTCAGCACAGAAAGTAGATTTAACAAGATCAAACCTGTTGTTGTCATCCCCACAACCTTAGCTTCCTTCAGAACCCAGAGGTCTTCTTGTAGCCTCAACTCTGCCAACCTGTCAGCTGCTGCTTGGTAGAGCTGCTCATGCTGAATTATCCTTCGCCTTACATCTGTTTGATACATGGACAACCACAACCTAGAATTTTCAAAGGAATTTTTAAAGTATCTAATTGTTAGGATGATCACTGTTCTGAAAGGATAGGAAATTTTGTGGGATTCTTTCCCCTCCAGGACACCACAAACCTAGGTTTTCTGTCCTGGGCCATTAGAATTGGCTGGGTATTCCTGGAACAAGCACACCCTCCACCCTACACCCAAACCCCCACACCTCAGATATGCTGGAAACAGAAGTAATAGCAGGAAACTCAAGTACAATTATAATACAACTCCATTACCAGCCACTAGACCTGTTTGTTTAGATCATTTTGAGTTGTTTGCACTTATTAATTTGAAGATGCTTCTCTGCTCAGATTCAAACTTCTGCATGACATATCGTCCTGAGGGGAATTGAGAAGGTGGTTACTGGGAAGAGATTTCTTCTTGAGGGAGAGACTAGAATAAGGGACACAGTTTAAAATAAAGGTTTCTCTTAGAGGATGGTAACGAGAGGAAATTTTTTCTATCACAGGGTCTTTAGTCTGTGGAATTCTCTTCCCCAGAAAGCAGTAGAGACTGGGTCATTGAATTTATTCAAGGTGGATTAGACAGATTTTTGATGGACATATGAGTTAAGGGTTATGGGCAGAACAGGAAATCAGGAGTTGGACCGCAATCAGATCAGCCACGATGGAAGGTCTGAATGGTCTACTCTTGCTCTTGTTTTCCTATGCTCCATAATTTGGATCGGTTCTGTGCCTGGGATCTCTGCGGTTTCCAGACAGGGATTAAAAGTGAAGTCCGCCTCTATCTTTTTTTATCATTACTATCAAACTGAGTTTCCTGAGGGCAAGTGTGAAGAAAATGCACCCCTAAATTTCAACATGTTGATGGCAAGTTCTAAATCGAGGTAGGTCTTTCAGCAACTGATCAGTTTCATACGAATGCATGTTACATCTCACTACATTTAATATCTTCTAAATTTAAAGATAAAAATGCTTTTCAAAAACCATTTGACTAAAGCATATAAATTTATATAAAATTAACTCATGTTACCAACTAATATTTATTAACGAACAAAAATCAATAACATCATGCAAAGTTTCTGTGACATCTATCACTTGTTTTTTTTTTAAAAGTTATGAATTTCAGATTGGAATCTTAAAACCATTTGCTAAGTCAGATTATGTGGCTTTAGTAAACTTAGTTCATTGGTTCTTGGGTAAGAATCATAGAATCCCTGCAGTGTGGAAACAGGCCATTCATTTAGTCCACACCTCCGAAGAGCATCCCACCCAGACCCAACACCTCACCTATCCCTGCAACCCTGCATTCCCCATGGCTAATCCACCTAACTTGCACATCCCTGCACACTACGGGCAATTTAGCATGGCGAATCCAGCTAACTTGCAAATTATTGGACTGAGGGAAGAAACTGGAACACCCGAAGGAATCCCACACAAGCACGGGGAGAATGTGCAAATTTCACACAGACAGTTGCCCAAGGGGTGGAATCGAAATCGAATTCCTGGCACTGTGAGGCAGCACTGCCAGCCATTGAGCCACCGTGCCAAACAGAAATAAGTAGCTTCATTTAAGAAACATGCAATTTATACAGAGCCCCAATAGGCTGCAGTAGAGGTACCTCTTTGGATGGTAAAGCTCTAATAAGTGGCATTGCTATATACTCTCAAGAACACTGGAGTTCAGCAACACAAAGGAGGTCAAATGGAACAGAACATCTTGAGAGAATTCGAGGACCAGCACTCAGCTCTGACCTGTACAGGCGCCATCGATCTTTGAGAGGAAGCATCCAGATATTGAAAATTCTCTCCTCCTCTTGTGCAGTCATAGCACCACTCTTTCGCAGTTCTGCCTGTGCTTTCTGTTTCATTTTCTTCCTTTCACCCCGCTGTACCTGTTTAAAATAGGAACAATGCATTTAAAGTGGGACTGAATAATTACATGAAAAATATATTTTGAAATAAAAAGCAGCATTGGGCAATATAGAGGATAAACTTAAGCAGTCCTTTAAAGGATACATACATAATATGTTCCTTCTACAATGTGTTATTTTCCAACTATGTGTTGGCTTCAGGTAATCTCATCCAGCCCCAGTAGATAAATTGGTCTCAAAACTCCAAGCAAATGCTCTAACATGCACTGCTAGCAGTAAGCTTCCTCCCTACCATGCTGTACTCTGAGTAATTTACACCGGTTATGTTAATGATCATACTGACAACGTGAAGGGTTTCTATTTATGGACTGAATTATATTCAGACACTCCAAACTTCCTTCTACTCCCACCACCTCACCTCAACTTGGCAATGGGAGATGTCGGTCCGGGGGAAGAATGGCTGCCCTAACTTGTTTAATCACTAATAGGCTGGAGATGGAATTTCTGCCAGTCAGGGAGAGGACATCCCACCTGAAACAGCTGCAGGCCAATCAGAGGGCAACAGCTCTCAAAGTAACAGCAGCGCCAACATGAATGGTGGTCACTGTCAGTACTACACTCAGGCAATAGATCAGAACTTTGTAACTGTTCAAGAGTGAGTGGAGGGTGTGGGGAGGTGCTGAAGTTTGGGAGTTCATGATAGAAGAGAAACTGTGGCAGTGGTAACGCCTTGAGGGAGGGAAGGTGGAGACGGGCAGTTCAATGAACCCAGGGATCCAGTTAAGGAGTGATCCTTGCCACTGCTAACCCATGCAGGGAAATCTGTTGAGTTGGTCACCTGAATGCAATGCTCTCTCGTTGCCAGTTAAATGAGGGTGATGGCCGGATGAGGTTCTCAAGTGGAAATATATTATCCACTGGTGGGAAGGTTGCATGAGGCTAGCCCTGTCACTGGTATATTTACAGTGGGACTGGAGTGTACATGTCAGTGAGAGAGCATTAAATCCAGCCCAGTTGTTTGATAACTTCAGTAAAGAGTTCAACTAATCATGACAGCAGCTCTTTAAATTTCAAAGCCACTAGATTTACCTGCCAGCCATCTTGGTCCTGTGGATATGCTCCCCGAGCTCCCTGGTTGTTAAGGTTCATTGCTAACAAGGTGTTTGCCAGTTCATTGAGATCAGCATCTTGCTTCTTCTTGGTCCTCATTTTTGGTTCATCGTCATCAATCATTCTCTCTCTCTGGATTAGCTCTGCTTCCTCAGAGATTTGAATCAATTCATCCTCCATGTCTTCATCTTCCAGATCCTCCTGCTGTGCATCTTCAGAAAACATACAATAAAAAACGTATGTAACATCGACAGGAGCAGGGTTGGGTTATAAGCCCTTTTGTACTTGCTGTGCTGTTCAATAACATCATAGTGCATTTTCCAGCTCAACTCCACTTACCTGGTCAATCACACATCCCTTGATTCTCCAACTGTATTCTCTGAATTGAACGTGCTTAATAACTGAGCACTATAGCTTTATAGGACATTAAATTCCAAAAACGCAAACTTCTGAGTGAAGGAAAGTGTCTTCATCTCAGTTCAAATTGATGAATCCCCAATCCTAAAACTATGATCCCTGGATTCTATAATATTGTCATATGATTCATTGAGAACAATTTGCATTCTTTGAAACTCCACAAAATGTAGGCCTATTTTAATCAATCTTACCTCATAGGAAATCTTCACTGTAAACCTCCTAAGACAAATCTTCCTTTCTTTGATGAGGAGACAAAAACTGTACACTTCAGGTGTGGTCTAACTAATTTCCTTTATTTCATACTCCAAGCTCTTTGGAATAAAGGTTAATATAGCATATGCTGTCTATAGTGTCTTCATTGTAATAAAACAGCCCAAATCACTTTACACGTGTGAATAAACATGAGTTAGATGCCAAGCCATATTAAGAATGTGAAGGCCTAAAGATTGCAAAGGAAAAGAAAATAAGGAATAGTTCCAGGGATGATGAGATTCAGTTCTGTGAATAGATTAGTGAAATTGAGGTGGCTGTCCTTGGAGAAGAGTAGGTTGGGAGGAGATTTGGTGAATGCTTTCAAAATCATGACAGGCCTAGGCATTAAAGAAATAAACTGATCCCATTGGTGCAGAACCAGTGGACACAAATGGCAAAAAGAATCAAAGGCAATATGAGGGCAAACGTTTTTAGGTAATAAGTCATTAAGTTCTAGAGTAAACGTGGTAGATGGCAGATTCAATTGTGACTTTCAAAAGGGAAATGGATTTGGTCAGGCTAAAGGGGAAAGGCAGGGGAATGGGACTAGTTTGTGTTGGCCTTTGCAGAGAGCTAGTACAGACATGGTAGACTGAATGACCTTCTTATATTGTAACCATTCTGTGATTCAATAAGGAGATATTACGGTAAATGTCTAAAGGCTTGGTCAAAAGGTCCAATTGAAGGGAAAATATGAAGGAGGAAATATTGGTAGAAAGGTAGAGAGGTTTAGAGAGGGAATTCCAAAACATTTAGGGCCTGGATTACTGAAGGTAAAACTGCATCTGTTGGAATAATTGAGCATTTCCAATTTTTAAAGTGCCAGAATTGCTGGAACACAGAAATCTCAGCAGACAGTTATTATTGGAAGAAATAACCAAGAGAGGGAGCAGCAAGGTCTTTGAATACGATATAATAATTTCCAAGGTCGATGTGTTGCATAATCAGGAGCCAAGGTAGGTCAGCGAGTATAGAAATGAAGGGTGGTTAGGATGTTGAGAGAGTTTGAACACAGGCAGCAAAAATTTGAAGCAATTCAAGTTTGGAGCGTGGAATGAGGATGGTCAACCGTGAGTGCATGAGAACACCAAGCCCAGAGGTAACAAAGGCATAATTGAGCATTTCAGCAGCGAATGAGCTGAGGAAGGGTAATGTAATTAAGGTGGAAATAGACAGACAATCTTAATCATAGTATGGTTACATGATTGGAACCTCATTCAGGAGTCAAACATAACCGCAAAGCTCTGATCAAGATTTGAATGCAAGGTTATTTAATCCCTCCACATAATTATTTATGAATCACAGCATTAAAAACTTATTTTACTCTTCTATCCTTCCTGCCAAAGTAGATAATTGTACATTTCACTCAATCTTGCATACTCACTTAATCCTTCTGTCGCCACTTTGTGTCCTCCTCACAATTTATTTTTCCATCAGTTTTCCATCAGCAACCTTCTACACGTTACACTCAATGTCCTCATCCAAGAAGTTATAAATTATAAATAGCTAAGTCCCTAACACTGATCCTTGCAGCGCTCCACTAGTAACAACCTGCCAACTGAAAAATGATCTAACTTCTCTCTATTAATCCAAGCTAATACATTACTCTCTGTCCAGTGTAATGAACCCAATTCCTGAGATCAAGAGTAAACAAGAAGCAAACCTTTCAAGATTTGGCACAGAGAACTCCATGGCCTCTATGGGGTTTACCACTATGGGGTCAAATATTAAAGTGAAAAACAACCATCGCTTTAAAGACCAACAATGTGTCACTGTGGCTGGAATTAGGAGTTGTGAGAGATAGTTTAATCCACCCTCCAAATCGAGTCATTTGGTCTTCAGAATTTTATTTTCCATGCATATTGTATTTCCACTTAAATGTATCAAAGCATCTACGTTTTGCTTGCCTTAATTGTGAATGATTGTGCAGGTATTCTGGGGATTCAGATGTGTATAATTTAAATTGTATTGTAGTAGATAGGAATCCTTCCGTTCTTCTGCCATTTATTAAAGTTACATATGTTACAACAGACAAGTTATTTTCTGTCAATGACAAAAACTAACCTGAATTTCTATTATCCTGGATAGCAATATGTCAGGCAAATTGGCCATTATTTAATTGGAATTTTATACATTAAGCAACAAAATGTGGAACAGTGCAACATGATTATTGGTGACTTAAAGTTATAGATGTCTACGGCATGGAAACAGGACCTTCAGCCCAACTTGTCCATGGCGCCTAGTTTTCACAATTAAACTAGTCCCATTTGCCTGCTTTTGGTTCACATCCCTCCATCCATGTACGTGTCTAAATGTTTTTTAAGTGATAAAATTGCACTCGCATCACTCATTTCTCACAGAAGTTTAAGGGCTTAGTTATTTAGGACCTTTTGAATGAAGTCAACGTAAAATTGGATGTGGAGTCAGAGTGAGTGGTAAAAGATAACAGAAAGCTACTAGGTTTCTCATACCAAAATAAGATGCATTGGGAGCAGCTAAAACCATCCTGCAGTTGGAATAGATATTCCTGATGGATTTACTGAAGCTAACAAAAGGTAGGCTGCTGGAGTAGAGAAATAAATTAGAGGTGGAATTGCCTGCCAGAGCTAAGAAAGCAGAGCTAATTGAAATATTCACAAAACATCTGGGAACTTCAAAATACAGGAAAAATTAAGTATACAAAAAGGTGAGTCACTTGAGTTAGCAAGAATTGGTCTGAGAAACTATACCATGAAATAGAATTGAAGCTGATGGAAATAAAAAAACAAGGGAATTTAAACTTAAAAATTTGAATTTGAACTTTGGAGAGTGGTGAAACATAAAGAGGATGTTGTTTAAGAAGACTGGACTAGAGATTCATAAATAAATGGATAAAGAAAGCATAAAAGCAGAGAGAGAGAGGGAGGAAAAGCCAGCTTAAAAATGTTGTTTCTCTAAACTGCAACATTAGATGACAAAATTTCAGGAATAGGATGTGAAGGCATTCTTTACATCATTTGAAAAACTAGTAAGTGGAATGACGTGGCCAAAGGAAAACAGGACAAGGTGACAGGTTGAACACATGAAATGTAGGCATCACCATCAGAGGAGGTTTCTATGGATTTTTGCACTGTAAAAATAAAAGGCCATTCTGGGTGAATATGAGTTTGTTTCTCAAACAAAAATTTTGAAATTTGAGGAAGCAACCTGTGCAAGCATATATTGAATTTCAAAGGGTGAATCAAAGTGATTTTGACAGGTGGAAATGAGCATAAGGAGTACACACCATGCATGAAGTTCTCAGAGAAATTATTCTTTTAGAAGAGTTTAAAAACTCATTAGCTTTGGTAACAAGAACCCTTGTTGAAGACCAGGGCATTACAACTGCTAGACATGCAACGAGAGTGGCTGATGATTATGAAGTAATGATTAAAACCAAAACTTTTCTTCATCTACCTCAAACTCAAGAAGGATACAAGAATGGGATGGCGAAAGGATAGGAAATATCCAAGGTAAAGAAAAACAGTTGGAAATGTGTTAAGATCCCCTTCTCAGATCAGAAAGGAAGAAGTTGAAGGTGCAGGTGAAAACTGAAGGCTTAAGAATTTCCACATTAATAAGGCAGAGCACCCTTGTTCAGAATGCTTGAAAGTTGCACAGAAAGCTTATGGGACTTATTTGGGTTTGTAAGACTGGGAATGGAAAGGGGACCCCACATAAAAAAAACCCAGAATAAACTGTAGCTTTAACTATGAAACTGGAGGTAAACACTGCAGTCAGTACAGGAGAGGTGAATAAGGTAGATGAGAGGTATAAAGGATTTTCATCAAAAGGAACGGTAACTCCTTTATCTTTAAATGATGCAGCTAAACTCACAAATATACGCAGAGACACAGTAGCTATTGAAGCTCTTTTGCTGGAAAAGGAGATAGTTTACCCTCCAGAGAGTGCAGTGAAAGCCAAAGTGCTCATAAACAAGGTAAGTAGAGACTATATCCTGGTTCTGCTGTGCAAAGTGCAATTGGAGAGTGACTTGATATCTAGAAGAGTAGGAATAGAATAGTGGGAGTTGCTACAAAATTACTTAGGGACAGAGTTAATTTACTCCTAGGTAAGGATATAGCTGCCAATGAAAGTTATAGTTTTACCCATAATCACAGAAAATCTGAGTAAGGTTATAGAGATGGAACAGCTATAGGCATTTTTCCATCATGGGTGCTGACCAGAGAAATTAACAGACAACAGTGTGTCATTGCTGTTGAAATCAGAAGGAATTGAGAGAGACAGTTTAATCCAGCTTTCAAATCGGGACTGCTGATCTTCGAAATTTAATTTTCCCTGTCTCTTTTCTAACTATCCATAATATGTGTCAAACCATGTGTCTTCACCGTGAACAAATGTGTAGGTATTCTGTGGCTTTATATGGGCATAGTTGAAAACTGCATATTAATAGATTATGAATACTTCCCTTTCTCTACACTGTTAAAGTTAAGTATGTTACAATACATGAGTTACTTTTTTATGGCAGACTTGATTGAATTTCTTTCGGCCTGAATAGCAGGCCATTAGAGAAGCTGATCAGCTTGGTGATCTAATTGTAATTTTATACATTTTGTGACAGCCTGTCGAACAGTGAGGGGTGATAATTCACACACTCTTCCTGGTTATGTTGTGACATCTTAGCAGAGAAAGCAGATCAATGCACTGTAGGGACAGGATAAGTCATCAGCTTGGCCCTGTTCAAGAAGAATTGTAGTCTCTCCTGACAGGATAGATTTGGAAATTCGACCAAGGAAAGCCATATCATTTTGTGGTGGGGTGACAAATCTTTTGGGCAGGATAGCTACAATACTACAGAATAACTGAATGCTCCACAACTGTCATTAAACAATGAATTGGAGATGGAGGCTTTCAATACAAATGTTAAGGTTTCTCTTAAAAATTACACTTGAAAGAGCATCCAGTTAGGAGATAGCAACAAAAATGTAGACAGAATAATTCACGCCATTGAATAAAGTACTTTGACAGCCATTTAACAGGTGGCAGGATCAAAGGTGACAAAAGTTTGCAACTCAGTTTCTTCTGTCCTTCCAAGTTAAGGGGATCACATTAATCAGTTAATGGTACTGCTAAAGTTAAAAGTTAGCAATGGAAGCAACACAAGGTGATATTGTTTGTGTTTAATTTCCAATTTATTAAAACATTTTTAACAACTGTGAACATGACAGTGGGAGACTTTACCTGCATTCTCTATGTTCTGTGGATCTTCTCCAGGAATTGCAGTCACACTCATGAAACCAAGGCCCAGCCACTCCACGATTAATGAATGCCTTCTTCCAAGGAAGCCAAAATCATCAAATGCCTGAAAAAGCATTAAAATATCCAGTGAAAGTTAGTCATTCTGTCCCGACCACCATAACTCACACAACATGCAGCATAAGCTCTCAGACAATGATGTAAAACAAGTACTGTAACACTTTCAGGCTTTAACTGTGTTAACAAATATCTTGAAGTATTCCTAACAGCAGTGGAATCAGATTTCAATTCTTTTAATTGTAAGCAGACTTCTTTAATTAGCACTGAGGCTACCCAGCACAGATCTGAAGTAATGGCAAAAACGATGCATTCAGTCCGTAAGATGGAGAATTCAAGCCAGCGCTCATAACAATCAGCTCCTGATGCCAACTAGTGACCTCTGCTAGCAGAAGCCTGCTTGCACGCATCAGTTGAAGTATATTTGGTTTCACCAGATAGCAACCTGCACCACCCCCACCCCACAACCTCCCCATGTAAAATAGCTGTCAATACTATGCATCTAGGCTCATCTTCTGAAAGACACAAGAATTCTTATAAAACTGTACTTTAACTGACATCAATGCATTCAGAACAGATATTGCATTAATGAAAAAAGATATACAGGGATATCTTGTGTGATCGTACCAGTCCATTCTGCAAGCTATTCCAATGCATTGCAGAGATATATTTTTCTAAATACTGTTCATGAAGAACCCCTTGTGTTGTGCACTCCAACTGCTGTGCTGCTGCTCGAATTTTCTGCTCCGATTCCCTCATTTGATTTGTGACCTATATTGAACACAAATTGAAATGATTGAATGAGTTTTGCTAACATTAAGATCAAGTCATGGGATTTCAACAGCATACTGCAACCTTACTTCAAAATAGGCGCCTCGTAAGTGTTGGGGAAGTTTTCTTCTGAAATCTCTGCTGTTCCTCAGTTCCTTCAGTGTAAATCTTTTCAGTAGTTCACTGTTACTTCTTCCACCCACTCTGACCAGGCCAGTGTGCAAGAATCCATAAATCCCTGAACAAGAAAAACACACACACACACACACAATGACTTTTATAATAAAGTTATCTGGCCCGAATTTTTCTCTAAAATAAAACAAAGAGCTGCAAATGCTGAAGATCTGATACAAAAACAGAAATTGCTAGAGAAACTAGGCAGCATCCATGGAGAGAAAGTCAAGTTAAGGTTTCGAGTCCAAAAACCCTACTTCAGAAATGCCAATCCTGCCTTTGAAAGCCAACCTTATGCCTTTGCGCTTGATACCCCTGACCTCACCTCACACATGAACTCCATCTCATGACAAGCAAAAGGGAAAAGAGCTACTTTCTCAACACTGGATCCCCTGAGGAGTAGGCCTCAACCAACTGACGTCAGGAAGCAGACACTGGCTGCATCTGAATACCTGGCAGTTTCTGGCGAACTGGAATGTCAGTGTTGAGGCCTGAAATACTCGCTGAACAGCTCTTAAACTGATTAGCACTTGATTGAGTTTTATCAGTGGTTGGGGGGGGGGTGAGTTACTTGAGGTTTAACATATCCCTTCCCAGCATTTGGCCTGAAGTAGGGAAAATCATGACAATTCTCCTTAATGGTTCATTACACCAATTTTGCCTGTCAATTGACGCCTGGAGTTTCTGGGTAGAAGGTTGAGGGATGACTGCAAGCTCCTTAATTGACCCTCGATTGGTCAGTTGTGCTGCCAATTAAATCAGTCACTGCCCTAACTGAAGGTTTCTGCCATGGCAACAGCGCATTCCTGTTTTCAAAAAGAAGTATTTTATCTCAGCATGATCTTGCTGCACTCCCGTTTCCCTGATCTCAACTCAAGCAACATTTTACAAATGACCCTGACTGATTTGGCTTCAATCCACAACTCTGCCCTTACTTCTGGCTACAAAGCTGATTTTTGTAAACTTATTTCAAATTAAAAGTGTCACATCAATACAAAATGGGCTGAAATGGCCTTTATCAGAAATGACAGTCTGTGTGACTGTGGTAAATGATTCCTATGGTTTTCCACTTGCCTGCAGCCTTTAACACAGTTCACCACGTTCCTCTAATGCCTCTCCATCATCATCCAGAGGGATAGGATAGCCTTCACCTGGCTTCATTCCTGCTTATCTAGGCAGAGAACAATCTGCATTGACTTCCCTTCCACTGGAAACTCTTAAAGATCCAAATTTGACCCTCACTTATTTCTTGTCCAAATGCTGGCCCTTCACAACATCAACCAAAAACATTGTCAGCTTCCACATGTATGCTGCTGACACCCAGCTTGATCGGACCCCACCTCTCTTAATCACTCCACTAACTCTGATTTATCATACTCTTTGTCACACATCCAATTGTGGAGGGCTCAGAAGTTTCTGCTAACTAAATTCTGGAATGACTGTATCACAAACTCCATTTACTATCTCCATTTCCTAGCTTGATGCTGTTTGTATCGACTAAATGTTAGCCCACATTATATACATCACAGAATACTGCTTAAGTCAGATATCACAAGTTTATTTACAAATCATTTACAAGGCTACAATATCACAGGCTTTCCAAGGAGCAGCAATCATGGACAGATTACCATTCCACCCTTACTTTTTCCCTGTTAAGAAAGTGCACTACATTTCTGGCAGGACATTCTCCTTCAGAAATGTGGAGCAGACTTAAATCTAACAGGTGCCTTGAAGTGCAGGTTGCTCACACGAAGTCAAACCATGTCCCTTTCTCATGGCATAGCGACATATTTTATGATTTAAATGTCCAATTAACGGCCACTTCAGCAGCTCTTGTGAAAGAGCACCTAATGTAAGTGTTGGGTAAGGATGCCGGGGGGGGGTAGGGTACCAGGGTGCAAGTTCATAAGGGTGCCAGGGAAGTGAGGGAATCTTTAGGGTTGGTGCGGGATATTGGGTCCCGTGGGTGGATGTCATGTCAGGGAAGGGGCAAGGGCATGTCAGGTCTCATGGCAGGGGAGGTGGGGTGTCTGGTCCCGGAGTGGAGGGGAAGATTGCCAGATTTCGGGGGTTGGTGGATCTTGGGTCTCAAGGACAGAGAGGGGTAAGTGGCTCAGTATCAACAGTGGGTATGGTATCAACAGGTTCTGGGGGAAGAGGGGTTATTGGGTCCCAGGTGAAGAGGGAAAGTTGGGTCCCATGGGAAGTGGTGTTGTCAAGTCCAGCAGTGTGGGAGTTGGTTAATTATGTCTGAGTGCAGTGGCTAAAAGGGTTCTGGGAGAAGTGTTGCTTGGAGGTGTCTGGCAAGTTGAGAGATCAGTTTAATAGTTACAGACTCAGTTTTTAATTGTCTAATCTTTCCTGGGTAACTACGAAATGCAGCAAAACCGTCCAAATTCTCTGATTTAAGTGGATATTTTCAGAGGTTTCAAGGCACAGAATTGCCCATCAGAAATGTTAATTTCCCAGGCAATTTCCTCAAACTCTGCTACATTGGAAATTTCCGCAGGGTTCTAATGAGCGATTCCTGTCTACAATGCAGAAGCGACCATGTGGCCACTGGAAAATCTGAGCCGTAATCTGGGTTTTATGTTTATTAGTGTTACTGTACACGACATAAAAAAACCAACTGACCGCCTACAATGACTCCAATGTACATAAATAGTGACTGAAGACAAGGTGGATACCTTTCTACTGGAATGTCATATCTCATGATGTCACATAACTGTCTTAAAGGTCCAGGCCTGTCTGGTCTGGAAACTGTACCATAAGCCAACCACTGTGTCAGTCCACCTGCTGCTGAAACTCTCACTGATGTCTTTGTTACCTCTAAGCATGACAATTCCTATACATCTTGGCCGGCTTCCCTTCTTATAAACTTGAGCTGTTTACAAACTCTGCTGCCTGTGTCATAGCTTGCACCTCTGCTCAATCTGCAAGCATGTTTCTGAGCTTTCCGATTGTCATTTTAGTTCTCCATGTTGTTCCCATACAGACTATCCTGCCCATGGCCTGCTACTGTTGGGAATACCATTAACTTTGTAATGGAAGCTGAAAGAGATGGAAGGACTTGGACAATTTCTGGTTTGAAAGGGGCTTACCACATGATTTCTTAGAACCAAGAAGTCTGGAAGTTAAAGGTGCGTGGTGGTTCACTTACTGTTTATAAGCAGACTTTGCAGAGAGGAGGCAGGCAAAGCTTTTGTAAAAAAAAAAAATCTTTCTTGAATATATTCAATATTTTTTTAAAATTCTTCATTCATGGAATGAGGGTGTCACTGACTCGGCCAGCACTTATTGCCTGCCCCTAATTGCCCAGAGGGTAGTTAAGAATCAACCACATTGCTGAGAGTCTGGAGTCACATGTATGCCAGACTGGATAAAGATAGCAGATTTCCTTCCCTGAAGGACATTAGATGGTTTTTTTTAACAACAATTGGCAATGGATTCATAATCATCATTAGACTCTTAATTCCAGATTTTTACTGAATTCAAATTACATCATCTGCCAAGATGGGATTCGATCTCAAGTCCCCAGAACATTACGTGGGTCTTTGGATAAAGAGTCCAGCAATAATACCATTAGGCTGTCGTCTCCACAGCCTTCTGTAATTGACAATTCCACAGGTTGACTATCCTTTGAGTAAAGGCAACTCTCCTTATTTCAGTCCTAAATGATCTGCCCCTTGTCCTGATAAAATGTCCCCAGGTTCTAGACTCCCCATCCAAGGGAAACATCCTCTCTGCATCCAATCTGTCCAACCCTATTAGAATTTTATGCATTTGAATCAGATACCCTCTCATCCCTCTGAACCCGGGCCTAGTCAAACCAATCTCTGCTCATAGGACAGTCCTGCCATCTCCAGTGTATCAAACTTATTGGCCCCTCCTCCTTGGCATTGGCTTAAAGTTAGACTCTTTCTTTTCTATTTCTCTTCAGTTTCACCTGAAACGATAATTTTATTTCTCTCTACATCAATTGTTACAGCAGGGTGTTGAGTGTATTTGATAAATAAGTGCCCCTAATACGGAGTTGGGAGTGAATGCTAGACATTTCCCCCTTCAAATGGGAAACAATCTGCTAACACTAACTGTCTAGCGTTAGGGAAAATAATTAGCCACTGAGTTTGTGAATTTAGGATTATTTATACTCATAGAACCTTAGTCAAGTACATGTGATTAGGTTTAGGAAAAGAAGATCAGGTTAGATAAGTTTCTGTGGGATTCTGTTTGGTCAAAGAAGGAATTTGAATTTATTAAAATGGGTTGCATGCATTTAAAATGTCTCAAAGCATGTTTTAGACAATGATTTATTTTTGAAGCACAGTCACTTGTTTTATAGAGTATACTCAAAACAAGGCTGTATAAATGGTTCGTTTCACTAGTGCCATGGCACTAACTGAAGTAGTATCCCATACAAACAATGGGGCTGGTTCTGGTTACAAGTGATTCTTGCGGGATGTGATTTGAAGGCAGGATTGGAACACTACAACCTGATTCTCCAACCCACACTCATCACTTGCACTGCTCTGCATTAGCAGCTGAGTTACAAAATTTTAGTCTTGTGTCTCAAACTTGTAACTGATACAAGGTTGATTGCAATGTGTGTCTAGCCATTTGGCGCTTATCAATTGATGAATGAAGCAAACTGCTCTTTGATCCAGAAGTCATTGGAAGATTGTCACATTGTATCCATTACTGTCTTTACCATCAAAAAATGTATTAGGTTTACGCCATAAATGCAAATTGCAATGAGAATAACAATTGCATCTTCAAGGTATAGCACAATCACTCTCTAACATTTAATATAAATGGTGAACACTACAAAACATCAAAAACATTTTGATTAAATATCCAAGTTAATTTATGTAAATCTGTTCAAGACAAAAAACAGGTTCACAGTCAGCAAATTTGAATGACAATTTAATACAACAGCTGGGTGTTTAATAATGTATACAAAAAAATAAATTCAAGCAGATTGATGACAGAATCTTACCTTCAAGAAACTGATCCAGTGCATGGTTTGTATAGCACACCACCAGAATTGGAAATTTCCTTAAATATTGTTGCCAAATTAGTTCATTATTTAACAGTGCTTGTACGATTTTTAACCCCACGTAGGTTTTTCCTGTAAACAATAAATTGGCAGTACTTAGCCGAGGCTGAAGAAAAGCTTTGAAAGAGTATTCCAGACAATATAATCAATGTAGCATTTACCACCCAGAAGGGTTTAGACATTTTTGTAAAACAAAAGCCCTAGCCGTAGATGACTGCATTTTTGTTATCTGGGATAAGAGACCTGCCAGATTCTTTTGCTTTGTCTCATTACAAACACTGAAACAGTCATTCTAAAGATTTATTCTACAACATTAGTGCTAAGTTTGGATGTTTATTAGCTATCTTGCCAGAGAGGTTTGGGCAATCCAATTCTGAACATTTCTCAGCAGTACTATTGGAACATACTTATTCCGCTTGGTATGCCCAGAGGCAACACACCATGCAAAATAAATGAGACACTAAGAATTACTTTCATATTACATATCAGCATAGATCCTGGCTCTCATTAATAACCACTCATTCAGCTGATTGCCTGAAGAAAGCAGATGGAAGACACTGGCTGACAGCCAATTTATTAAAATTATATGATCTGAGGTTACCTATGAGCTAGAAGCCCCTTAACAGAGTTTCAACAGCATCTCCTGATCAGGAAGTTGGGAGAAACATGCCCAGAGTAAGAGAGTCTAAGATGTTGTTGGTGTGATCTGACAACACTCCTGCTTCTTGTGGCTTCACAGTCGAAAGTTTAGCACTTGGGTCATCAGAGCTAGTGGGAATTCTGCTCAGGACACAGTCAAAAAGTCAACAGGTCCCACTGACCCTGACTTGCACATGTGTATGATTTAGGCAGGTTCCTGATCAACCACCAAAATAGTGAGGTTAATATCCCCATGGAATGGGGCACAAATCAGTCATGGAATTGTTCCTTTTTAGCTGCCCTTACACATTGTTTCCACCAGGCAGGGCGAACATTGGTTGAATGTATCCCACTAATGGCTCCCAGCCTACTCACACCACCCGTTTGCCTCTCATGCCACCCTCGTTAAAAGACATGGTCCCAAGTAGGGCATTTCCCAGTAAGAGCAGGCATCAGAATTTCTGGTCTGATGTGCTATGCTGATGCACTGACCCCACACACTTTGCTGAGGTCAGATTTGGAGGGCACTGGTAGACTCAATCCTGGCCTATGTCAATTCAGGATCCTTCCAGCTTCACTTCAATTATTCTTCCAACTGTGCCCCCAGAAATTGCAAAAGATATTTCAAATTTCAGTGTGGCCAATCCGTAGAAACAGAAATCAACAAGATTATCGGCATAAAAGATTGGATGAAAATAAATGAAAAAAAAAATTACCATAGCTAACATTTAAAGGATTTTACAGCACACAAACAGGCCATTTGGCTCAACACATTTATTCTCTGAATGAGAACCTCCTAACCTATTTTATCTCTTTCTCTCAACATATCCTTCTACTCCTTTCTCTCTACCCAATTTATTTTTTAAATGTATCCACACTAGTCACTTCAGTTACTCCGTGTGATAGACAGTGCCACATTTTAGTTGCTTTTAGGGTAAAGGAAGTGTGCGCTGAATTCTTTATTGATTTAGTGAGTATCTCATATTCATGGTTCAGATTTTTGTAATGTCACACAACTGGAGGCACTTTTTCTACATCTACCCTATTGAAGTCCTTCATAAATTTCAAGAATTCTAAATAGTCACCTCAGTCTCCTATTTGAGGGGATACAGCCCTGCTCCATTCATTCTTCAATTTTTTGTATTTATTAGTAGTCTAATTGGAGGCTTTCTTTTTGAACTATATTCTTCATTTATTTATACATTTTCCAATTAATGTTTGAAAAGGAAGGAAACTGCTGAGGCTACTTCCCCTCGTTGAGTTATTGCAGGTCATCTTGTAGATGGTATATACTGTTGCACTGTGCATCAGTTGGGGAGGCAGTGAATGTTGAAAGTAATGGACTGGGTGTCAAATAAATGGGCTGCTTCGTCATGAATAGTGTCAAGCATGTTAAGTGTTGTTGGAACTGCACTCATCCAGGCCAGTGGATAGTATTCCATTACACTCCTGACTTGTACCTTGTAGATGGTGGACAGACACTGGGGACTTAGAAACTTGCTGCTGAGTTCCAAGCCTCCGATCTTCTCGTGTAGCTATGGAATGTTATGGGGCAATAGTTAGATTCTTTCTTGTTGGAGTTGCACATTGTCTAGCACTTGAATGCTGTAAATACTATTTGCCACTAATTAATCCTGGTCTGGACGTTGTCCAGGGTCTGCTGCAATATAAACACAGACCATTCAGTACTTGAGGAGTTGCAAATGCTGCTGATCCTTGTGCAATCATCAGTGAACATCTCTACTTCTGATCTTATGGTGGACGCAAGGCCATTGAAGGGACAGCTGAAGATGGTTGGGTCTAAACCAGCATTCCCTCTAAGCTGCACGGTTGCGCACGTGGTGGCTGGCATTGACACACTAATTGTGACACTTCCTTCTAATTCTGGAAGTTGCTGCTGTGCACAGGCCTTGGATGCCTGCACAGCTGGGAAGAAAATGAGAGGGAATGCGAACTAAACTCCCGAGTAATATCCCAAGACTCAGATTATTGGCCTCTGATAAGTACGAACATTTTTCTTTGTGCTAGGTATGATTCCAACCAGTGGAGAGATTTCTCCTTGGTTCCCATTGATCCCAGACTTTCTAAGGCTCCTTGATGCCACACTCAGTCAAATGTTGCCGAGACCTCACGGGCAGTCACTCCCGCCTCACCTCTGAAATTTAGCTCTTTTTTCCATGTTTGGTTCAAGGCTATAATGTGGTCAGGAGCTGCTGGATCCCTGATAGAACCCAACTGAGCATCAGTGAGCAGGTTACTCCCTTGTAACAGTTCACAACCCTTTCCGTCACTAATGATGGAGAGATTAGACTGTTAGGCTAACAGTTAGCCAGGTTAGATTTTTGGCTCGCTTTTTGTGCACAGGACTAAGCTGAAGAATAAACCATAATGGGGAGGTGTCAGTGTTATAGCTTGGCTGGAACAGCTTGCCTAGTGGTGTGGCTAGTTATGGAGCACAAGCCTTCAGTATTATTGCTGGAATATTGTTACAGCCCATAGCCTTTGCAGTATTCAGTACTTTCAACGATTTACTGATCTCACGTGAAGTGCACCAAATTGGTGAAAACTGGCACCGTTGACAGGGGGACAGGAACAGGCCGAGATGAATCATCCACTTGGAGTTACTGATCACAGATGGGTGCAAATAATTCAGCCTTGTCCTTTTCATTGATGTGCCAGGCTCTTCCATTGTTAAGAATGGGGATATTTGTGGGGCTTCCATCTCCACTACACTTTTAGTTGTCCACATCCAATCATGAGTGGATGCAGCAGGACTGCAGAACTTAGATTTAATCTGTTTGTTTCAGGATCATTTAGCCCTGTTTATTACATATTCCTTTCATTGTTTAGTATGCAAGTATTTGTGATTTATCAAGTTGACACCTCAATTTTAGGGATGCCTGGAGCTTCTCCTGGCATGTCCTCCTGCAATCTTCAATGATCCAGGACTGATCTCCTGGCTTGATGGTAATGGTAGAGTGGGGGATATACCAAGACATGAGGTTACAGACTGGGATTGAATACAATTGTTGCAGCTATGCAAGAACAGTTAAATGCATTTAAGTTTGGTGGGGGGGGAACAGCACAATATTTTGTGGGAATTAGACAGAAGGATTGGCATTCAATTGTTTTAAAGCTCAATGCCACTCACATAGATGAGGTGTTTGAAACTGCTCAGTGCATTTTTTTCATATTCCACAGTGATTTCATATTTTTAGGACAGAAAAGGAAAACATTCGAGATAAATAAATGTTTTATAAAGCTAGATCTATTTTTAAGCCAAAAAAAATTCTAAATAAACTAGGAAAAAAGATGCTGTTCCTTGAGTGTACCTGTCCCAGGAGGGCCTTGTATGATGGCCAACTCTTTAGTCAACGCCATTTGCAGGGCTTTCATCTGTGACTCATCTAGGTTCAGTTCTTCCTTTGATGGCCACGATGCAGGATTAAGGACATTGATGTTGGTGTTCGTTTGCAAACGTTCAAAGATTTGTTCAGGATTTTCCTCGGGATTCTGGGGTTTTGCATTCATTAGAGCAGCAAAGTCATAGCTGTCATTTAAATTCAAGTATCTTGGAACCCGGATTTCAGTGTCACACTCTACAATGTACTTTTGAAAGGGAACATCCTCTCCTTGGATCTCCTGTAGCCCTTCTAGAACATGGCGGTAGGCTTCAAAATACGCTGTTGTTTCAACCATGAGGAAACAATCCGAAGGGTCAACCTCGGCCAGCAGATGTCGGCTTCGAACGTTAAAAGACAGATGGACAATACCCTCTTTTAGCTCTGCAGGATCCCGATTTGACACGGTCGCAAACAGCAAAGTTTCAAAATTATCTTTTGACATACACACGAGAGATCCATATAGCAGACGCTTTGAGTTTTGCCACCGGACAAACTTCAGTGGCGTCGTGTCAAACTGGACTTTGTATCCTACGCCGGTGGATGTGCAGAGTGGGACTATGATACGTGTGTTGAAATATACTCGAATGTCGTCGAATTTTCTTCTCCTGAGACCCTTGTCATCGTAATTCTGAAGCAAATCTAATATTCCTTCTCTCAGAGGTCTCACAAAATCTTCTCTTAGAAGGCGGAAATGGGTATCAAGGTAGACTTCAGTGCTTGCATACCTTTCAGTAATGAGATTAGGCCGCAGAAATGGCCTCTCTTCCAAATGTACCTCATTGTAAGTGGGATATATGGTCATTGCTCTGTAGTTGTCCTCAGGACCAGTTTCTTGATTATCGATCAACATATGGGTATCTGTCTTAAGTGTTCCATCCCGTTTTCGCTCTTGCAGGTGATGAGTTATATTTTTGATTTTCTCCATGCCATTTTCAATCTGTTCACTAATTGAAACTCCAGCAGCCCGTAGGGTATTTACCGTGGGATCCAAAACTGAAATCATCATAGACATTTCCTGAACTGAACTGGCTGGGAAAATACTCACCAATTCCTGAAGCAAGAATAGAATACTTTCAATATATTCAGGATATTGATGCCTACGGGAAGGCACTGCTTCTGTACTCATCTGAACCACATAGCGAGGAAGTTGGACCTTCAGAAAGAGAGAGTCCTTTACAATGCCCAGGAGGTGCTGAATGCTCTGCCGGTCAGTCTTTGACCTACAGGCCTTACACAAGACTTTACAAATGAGTTGGATAAAAGATGTATTTAGTTGTTGACTTAATAAGTCCTTTAGGCTAGAACCACAGGCTAAAGTTATAACAATTTCAGAAGGTTCTTTGTCCAAAAGGCTCTCCATTGTTTTATAACCTAACTTTCTCACAAACTGCTCTTTGTCCTTTGTATGTTCCTCTTTAGGTCCTTCTTGAGGCCTCCTTCTCTGGAAGTGAGGATTTCCCTGTGGTTCAACCTGCCTGCCTCTACCGCCCTCACGAAATTCATTCCTTCTCCTTGGTTCATTCCTGCGTTCAGGATGCTGATCCCTTCTGGCCTGTTGAGGGCCTTGGCGATTTCCCAGAGCAGCAGGAGCTCGTCCAGCTGGATTTCTATTGGGTCTCACAACATTTTGCCTCCCTTCTGCATGTCTAGGGTTAGGGTCAACATTCCACTCTTGGTTCCTTCCCCCAGTCTCTCCGATTGCCAGCAGATCCCCATGCCTGGGTATGGAAAGTGCTCGTCGGGGTTGTTGTACACCTCTCTGGTTCGCCGGTCCTGCAGCGTTCCTCTGGTTTCCATTATATCGCTGTCCTCGTTGTTGAAGTCGTTCCAAAGAGGCTATTGATATATAAAAAAAATGAAAGGACGAATTAAATATCTTACAATCAAATTCTTCAGGCCATATTTGTTGAACAGTTTTCTTAGATGCTCTTTTCCCTTGTTTTCATTTCAAGTTGAATAACAACATCTCCTTTTCCCCAGACTCACTGTGCAATTGTTTATTTCAAAGAGCTACTGCGCTATTAAATTTGAGAGATCCACCAAATAAAGTCCCTCTATTAAAATGTTTTCAGTGTATTATCTACAATTTACTTTAAAGCACGGTCCTTGACTTAATAGTAATCCAGCTATTCATAGGTTTACCATCAAAATATATGTTTTGAATTGTTCTACGAATATTAACTTTCTTGGATTAGAACTGTGGTCTGGCTAATCTGATGAAAACAGTACAGTATCTTTAAACTCACAGAATAGTTAAAGGGCAGGTCAACCAAGGCGTTTAAATTCTCAACTATTTTTATTCATCCACAGCAGTTGTTGCCCAGCCCTAATTGCTCTTGAGGAAGGTAGCAGTGAGCTGCTACCTTCAACTGCTGCAGGATAAGTGCACGTAGTTGAAAGGGAGGGAGTTCCATGATTTCGACCAGGTGACAGTGACGGAATGCTAGTAATATAAATATGTCAGGGTGGATGGAGCAGGCAGAGTTCCATGCATCTGCTGCCCTTGTTCTTTTAGGTGGTAGAGATTAAAAGTTTACACAGTGCTGTTGAAGGATGCTTGGTAAGCTGAGAAACCAATTGCAAACCCCTAATTTGCAACAGATTCTTTACATTACCAACACTATATTCTTAAGACTTTTAGTACATTCCTAACTAAAGCATATGTTAACTAGACAATCTTTGCCTTGCACAGGGTTAGCTATTAGGTGATGATAGCCATATTTGTGTATGACATGTTAATGGTTAGTTTGAAATTTTTAAATTTTTTTTCATGGGATTGCTGACAAGGCCAACCTTTGGTGCCCATCCAACTTGCTCTTGAACTGATTGGCTTGCATGTCCATTTATTTCAATGTCAACCACATTACTGAGGGTCTGGAATCACAATAAGGCTAGATCAAGTAAAGATGGCAGATTTCCTTCCCTAAAAAGGACAATATTGGACCAAGATGCTTTTTCTTTTAAAATAAAACTTAATTATAGTTTCATGGTCATCTTTACTGAGATTATCTGACAATTCCAGATTTTTAGATTGAAGTTAAATTCCAACAATAGTGGGATATAATCTATCAGCCCTGGGACATTAGCATGGGCCTCTCTATTACTAATGCAGAGACTAACCGATTTCTCCTAAATTCAACATCAATCTCTGACCATTTGCTGCAATTTGTCATTCTGAAACAGAATCCTCAGTGTAAAAATTACTACAATAAAGTCATTTGTATAAATCAAGTCAAATAGAGAAGATAACTAGTAAAGAATAGAAAATTAAAGACAACCAAGAAACAGTAAACCAAAGAAACATAAAGAAGTAAAAACAGTGAACAGAAAGTATTGGATTAAAATGCAATGGCAGGGTATAAATATAAATGTTTCCTCACAGGAAGGGAGAGAACAACAACTGACTCAGCACACTTACTCTCTTTGGGAAAACAATAAATTGCACTTTCGATTCATTGGAAATGCACTTCTTTCCCCACTAAAGAAATTGTTTAATTCAATTGGAAATATGGATTCCAACACAGATCAGAAGATTCAGGCCCTTATCCCTAGAGTTCGTGTGACTACATTTCTCTGGGAATTCCCAGAGTCAGAAATTATGAGTTAAATTTAGTGCCAGCTCTCAAATTGCATATTTCAATGTTAGTTTACATGCTTAGAAACGTCAGCCTTTCTGCTCCTATGATGCTGCTTGGCCTGCTGTGTTCATCCAGCCCTGCACCTTGTTGTCTCGGATTCTCCAGCATCTGCAGTTCCTACTATCTCTGATTCAATTTAGATAATATGCTTCTTTTTCATTCTTCCTGCCAAAACAGGCAATTCTAAATTTTCCAACATTACATTCCATTTGCCATATTGCTGCTCACTCACATAACTATCTATATTCCCTTACAGTCCTCTTCACAACTTACTTTCCCATCTATTTTGGGTCATCAACAAATTTAGCAAAATTACTTTTGGTCCCTTCATCAAAGTCACTTATATAAACTGTAAAATGTTGAAGCCCCAGCACTGATCCCTTTAGCTTAGCACTGGTTATATTCTGCCAACCAGAAAATGATCTATTATATCTACTACTGTTTCCTATTAGCTATCCAACTTCTAACCACGCCAATACGTACTCCATACACCATTATTTTCTGAAATAACCTATGATGAGCCGCATTATCAAAGGATCTCTGTAGATCCAAGTACTTTACATCTGCCAGTTTCCTAGAACACATTATTTTCTCAACGAAGTCCAAATAATTAGTTAAACATCAATTCCCTTTCACAAAACCTTGTTGACTTGCCTGAATTCTTTGAAATTTTCAAAGCAAATATCATAACTCTTAATAATAGTTTCCAACATCTTTCCAATGACAGATGTTCAGCTAACTGACTTGCATTCTGTCTCCTCCACTTCTGAATAACAGGTGATTTTCAAATCTAACAGAACTTCCTCCAAATCAAGGCAATTGCGAAAAATTAAAACCAATTAACTATCTGACTAGCCATTTATTTTAATCCACTAGGATGTAGTCCATTAGGTACCAAGGATTTGTCAGCCCACAGCTCTAACAAATTTGCTCAGTACCATTTCCTGGTGACGACAGTTTTCTTGCACTCCTCTCTCATTTCCATTTCCTGACTAGCTATTCAAGTAAGTGAGTCAGAACCATCCAAAAAATTTGAGTCTAGTTCAGGATTAGGGACTTTCTTAGAGAGTTGTAGATCTGGTGATTGTCTGTCAGAATTTTCAATTTCCCACGCAACTCCCAAGAAGGGATCAGGATTTCTGCATGGTCCTGATACTCAACTCCTGTCCCTGTTGCTGCAATGACTATCTTTCCAATGGATTATCTGGGCAGAGGCCTTCTGTTTCACCACAGAGATGAAAGAATGAGATGGAAAGTTACTGCATGCCAGGCACAAGTTCATTCAACTAAAAATCATTCCAGCCATAGCCTTGTAGCAGACCAGTGCCTGGCTTAGAAAATGTTGAATATTTCAGCAGGACAGAGAGGTGGAAGAAATAACACTGGAAAATACAAAGTAAAAAATGCATTCTTCACTTGTTTTATGAAAGATTTGTGATCTTTCATAATTGCACTCACCATCTCCTCTCCTAGGGTTCCGTCTTGGCCTGTCTGCCGCAGCTGCTTGTCTGTTTGTGTTTTCCAACTCAGCTTCTTCACCCCTTCTCCTGTGGTTCGCCCTTTGCCACTCAGGATCCATTTGAGAAAACACGCTCTGAGAAGACAACAAGCCATTTCATATCACATTACATTGCAACAAGAAGTGGTATCCTTTCATCAATAGATGATGGTAGGGCAAAATATCAGAAAATAGGTGAACAAGGATAATTTTTCCTGACCTAAAGGGTTGTCCTTGTTCTGATTTTACGTTGATCAAGCAGCAATTATTATTTGCAAAACTGGATCACAAACGGTAAAAACCTATATGATTAAAAGGCTACATAACCAAGACCAGTCTTGTCTTCACACGACAGTAATTGGCAACTAAAATTTCCTGTTCCCAATCTAAGGGAATTGAGGCTAATTACAGGCTCCTTATTGCTACTTCAATCTCTATTGAGATTGTAGAACTAGGAATTGAGGGCTGTTGTGGTATGGTAGTAGTGTCTCTACCCTGGACCACAAGGCCCAGGTTCAAGTCCTACTTACTTCAGAGGTGTGTAATGACATACTTGAACAGGTTGATTAGAAAAATAGGTTAAAAATATACATACATGCAAATAACTAGGAACTAAATCCCAGACCTTGCTGGTCTGCATAGCTAAGCTATTCAGCGTCATCAGCAACTGAGCAACACAGTAGGTGGTGATAGATTTCCTTATGTACTAAAATCAATAATCTACTAAAAACTACCTGGGACATTTCAATGATAGTTGCAGATTATCTGGTTGAAGTAAGCCGGGAAATGAAACCTAATATTCAGCAGTAATAAGAGATAACACAGTGTGGAGATGGAGGAACACAGCAGACCAGGCAGCATCAGAGCAGGGGAATTGACGTTTTGGGTCAGGACCCTTCTTCAGAAACCTAGTATTCAGCAGTGTTTTAGCTGTTGATTCCCAGGCAACCTTCCAGGTCCTCAGAATCATTTAACAAGATATTTTCTAAACAAATGAATTCTGCGTCGTGATGAAACTGAGTGTGTATTTTCTTATGGATTCCTTGTATTGATGACTCAAAAAAATTCAACCATCAGCCTCAAGTCTGTCTCAAAAAGGAGGAGTATTTTCCTTATAGCTACAATTAGATCCACAAAAATAGTTTTCTTATTACACGCTGCTGATGAATTCACATTCAAATTAATGGGTCTGTTTCCTGGAATAAAATCACAACTGGTCATTGATAATTTCAAAGCTAGGAGATGATAATAACACTAGCTAACCAAATTTCCTTGAATCATGTCAAAATTACTATTCCGACACCTGGTAAAAATAATATCCATTAGTATCAGTCAATGGGAATTATACTGAGCTACTCAGAGTATTGTAGACATATACAGACAGGTGCATATGACCCAGTAACTGGTACAGGCAAGCTAATATTTATTTAGAGATAGTAGGAACTGCAGATGCTGGAGAATCTGAGATAACAAGGTGTAGAGCTGGATGAACGCAGCAGG
>NC_063350.1:44033493-44070729 GCF_021869965.1 Rhincodon typus | reverse complement strand
TACTTTGTAACAATGAGCACAAAATCTAACATGTGGGTGTGCTGTCCTGATGCAAATGTTCTCTTTCCAGATGGACATCAAACCAATACCTTGAGTGAAAACTCACACGGGCCTGATCAACGGGAAATGTAGCAGAGTGACAGAGAAGGCGTATCTCAATATTAAGGGCAACTCACTGTAACATTTAAGTAGATCTACATTCAGTGTGAGATTCTAGTTTGGGAGTGGGCAGCTGTCTGTTAAGAAGGGTTATAACTAGTTAATGACCTTATTAACTGCAGGTCTCACCTTGTTAATATACGACTTCCTATCTTACGGGTCCCCCCCCAAGCAAACCAGGTATCAAGAATTCTCTACTCCAAAGTCAAAGCAGGTACCTTGAGACTTCCAGACAGCATCAGAGAAGCAGGAAAGTTGACATTTCGGGTCGGAACCCTTCTTCAGAAAAAATGAAGAAGGCTCCCGACCCAAATCGTCAGCTTTCCTGCTCCTCTGATGCTGCCTGGCCTGCTGTGTTCCTCCAGCTCCACATTGTGTTATCTCTGACTCCAGCATCTGCAGTCCTTACTATCTCTCCTTGAGACTTCAACTGTCTGCCGGCTGTGAAGAACTTTGTTGTTGCTTCACAAGAAACAACATCTCAGAGCACAGTTTAGAGGCCAGCCACATGTAGGCCTTATCCACGGACAATGACATTCAAAAATTGTCAAGCCCTCAGGGTCTTCATGGAACAACATCTCAGAGCACAGTTTAGAGGCCAGCCACATGTAGGCCTCATCCACGGACAATGACATTCAAAAATTGTCAAGCCCTCAGGGTCTTCATGGAATCTCTCCAACACACGTGCAGGATGCTTAGGAAGTACAGACCTATATTTCAGGGCGCACTGTCAATTAACATTGAAAGGCTACTGTAAGGCTGCTCTGCAAGCACCGAAAGGCACCCAGATCACATATGGGACCAGGCTATAGCTCATTTAGCGTCGACCTGCTTGCTCACAGCATCCCTGCCTGGCCTTGCCTTTCGCTGCCAATTAGCACTGTCAAACAACCAGGCAACTTGTCTTGTTGGTCAGCAGTTCTCAGTCAAGGGGATGTACTTCTTGCTGTATGGCAGCATGCTATACCAATCACACACCTACACCATGCTGGGAGATAGTAAGAACTGCTGATGCTGGAGTCAGAGATAACACAAAAATTTCTGAAGAAGGTTCTGACCCGAAACGTTAGCTTTCCTGCTCCTCTGATGCTGCCTGGCCTGCTGTGTTCATCCAGCTCCACACTGTGTTATCCTTACACCATGCTGAGCAGCTTACACGGCAAACACACACTGGATGTGCAGCTAGCAGGCAGTTGTGTCTCAAAATCTTGGGAGAGTAGTCCTCACTGAAATCTATAGAGGTACCCGTCAGTCGGGGTAAAGGTAGTAAACCTAAATTTTCTGGGTCAGCTGGAAAAAGAAAGAAACATATGAAGCCTGCCCAACTGATAGGTCAACTGAGTGGATAGTGACTGAAATGTTTCCTGTGCTTTCTGCAGGGTTATATGTGTCTAAATCAAGACTTGTAACTCAGTAGGTGTACTGATGTGGTGACACAGTATACAAAAAACACACAGAGAACAGCAGATGGTGGAAATCAGAAACACAAACAGAAATTGCTGGGTGCAAAACTCAGTATCTGTGGTGAGAAAGCAGAGTTAAAACTTTCAGTCCATAATCCTTCTTTGGAACTGTTTGTAGCGAGGAAAAGGTTGTTATTTATGCTGAAGGTGGGGTTTGGGGGATGTGGAGATGTGGAGCATGGAGTAAACAATGTGGAAATGAAGCCCAAAGAGAGATAGAACAATAGTTAGGAAAATAAAGTGATGCATAAAGGTCAGCTTAGGTGAATGAATAGTTGCTAATTGGGATGGTTGTGTTACCAGCCCGTGTGACAACAAGGCCTAGTGTGTGGGGGTTGAGGTAAGGACGTGGGAGAAGATGCTCAGGCCCTAAAATTATTGAATAATGAGTCCCAAAGGCTGCAGGGTCCCCAAGCGGAAAATGGGGTGCTGTTCTTCCAGCTTGTGCTGAGCTTCATTGGAACACTGCAGCAAGCCCGAGGCAGTGATGTTAACCAGGGACCAGGATGATACGTTGAAGTGGCAGGCAACTGGAAGCTCAGGGTCATTTTTACAGACAGAAAGGAGGTGTTCAGCAAAGTAATCACCCAGTCTGTGTTTTGTCTCCCCAGTGTAGAGCAGATCATATTGTGAGCAGCGAATAAAGTAGACAAGATTGACTGGAGTGCAGGTAAAGTTCTGCTTCACCTGCAAGGTCTGCCTGGGTCCTTGAATACTGTCAAGGGAGGAAGTAAATGGGCAGTGTTAGATCTTCTACGATTGCAGGGGAAGGTGTGTGGGGTGTGGGGAAGTTTTGGGAGTGGAGGTGGAGCAGACCAGGGTGTCTCTGAGGGAACGGTCCCTGTGGAAGGCTGACATGGGAGAAGAGGGGAATATGTGTCCGGTGGTGCCATCCGTCTGGACCTGGTGGAAATGGCAGCTAATGATCCTATGGATGCAGATGCTAGTAGGATGGTAAGGACCAGGGGAACCTTTTTGCTGTTGTAGGAGGAAAGAGAGGGAATGAGGGCCGAAGTGCCGGAGATGGGTCGGGCACGGCTGAGGGAGTTCTCTGAAATGTCCACTTTCTTCTTCAACCACAGTGGTGGGAAATCCTTAGTTGAGGGAGAAGGTGGACATTTTGGAGTTCCCCTCGTCAAAGTTGGCATCATCAGATGTGACAGAGAAACTGGGAAAATGGAACAGAGTCTTTACAGGAAATATGTTGTGAGGATGTAAAGCTAAGTCAACCATGGGAGTCAGTGGGTTTATAATGGATATCGATGGCCAATCTATCCCCGTCGTGTGGCTGAGGCAGCAGTCCTCTGAGAGCCAAGGCCTGGGGCATTTCTTTGTTGGCTAGCTGAGGAGTTGTCACAGTGAAATGCTTGCGAGATTGTGCTCCCCAACTTTCTACGTGTGATATTCCCACTGAAGTATCCTGCTATTACCTATAAGGCACAAAAAGAGAAGGCATCACGGTCAATAGTTGGAAGCAGTGTGCAATGACAGAGACACACAGCAGGGCTAATGTGAGGGTTGCAGTGGAATGAAGGACTGTACTTATTCGGTTGGCAGGACATCTCCTGTGAGAGACAGGTTTCACTACTCGCAATGGGTGAGGAGCATGATGTTGAGCACCCTTCCACTTTTCCGGGCCCGTTCTGGGCCCTTTTGTGGGCTGTATTCTGGAATGAGAAAGAAGAAGGTGATACAATTGTTAGTACTGGTGGTGTGATGTCCTGGACAAGTGAGGAGGCAGTGCAGAGGCCTTGCAGGGTTAGTGGTGTGGGAGGTCAGGGAGTGACAAGAGTCAGTGAGGTAAGATGTTGCGAATAGTACTGACTGCAGAGACTGTAGGCTTCAGTGGGAGGTGGGTGCAATAGCAGAGATAAGTGAGTGGGGTGGAGAAAGCCACTGACCTTCTCGCGCACTGCTGGCAATTCTTCCAGATCATGGACATCACATTGGATCCGGATTGTGACCTCAGATCAATCAGGATCTGATAGAGTTTCCTGAGGACACTCCTCCTCTGGACTACTCCACAATCTCTGGGACCCTGACAGAGAATCGTAGTACCATCTTGCTTTCAACACAGTTTTCCGAATGAACATCCATCACTGAGTGTGCAATGGCCTTATAAAGATGGTGTTGGTAAGAAAGTGCATATTGGCAAATAACAAGTTGTTTCAGGAATGTTGCACAGTAGGATGTGGCTAATATGGGACGAGAGGGATGCGATAGGGGTTTGTGATGTAGTTAATGAGGTGAAAAAGGCACGTTTAGGGATCTCACTAGGCCGTGCCCCGAGGAAACCTCCAAAAGACTTGATAAAGTTGACACTTTCCAAAAGTCAGATTCAGTCTTTTGTCTCTCTCAGAGGTGTATAAAATATTCCATGGCAAATTTTTGATAAAGAGTAGTGAGCTCTCTCCAGTTTCCTGGTTTTTATAACAAGTATCACATTGATATTTTTGAGATCTTGCTGTATACAAATTGGTTAAAGAGTTTCTCGTGTACATCAGTGTCTAAAATTCAAATGTGCCTTCTTGGTTTTAAGCATTTTGTAATGTTGTGAAAGGAGCCGAGAAAAAAGTGCTTCTTTTTCTAAAGCTTTCTGACAAACATCTCATAAGCTCTGTATATCATTTTGTAGTCTTTACATTTTGCCATGCAAAGCTACCAACAGTTTGGGAGGTCTTTGAAAGCCTCTTTAACATAGCTGAGAAAAGCTTGGCTGTGTTTTCAATTTCAAAGCATCCATATAAGCAGGGGGCATATTGGTAAGAGCTGCCAATGGTGATTTTTGGCCTTTCCAATTGACGTTGGTACTTGTACAGTTTACTTTTGTAGATTAGTATTCAGTACATGACTACTCCACTTTTAAACCAACCAGGAAAACAATTAGGTGCCAAGTCTTCACAATCCACGTGCAATAGCAACCTCTATTAAAAATCAAATGCAACAGGTCAGCTAGGCGTAACGTTGTGAGACATTTATTAACGACATAAAATGTCATGAGCTAAGATCACCACATTAACCATCTCCTCAATGAAACATACAACAACTATGCATCACACTGTCCTTCCTCATCCCAGTTACTGTACAATCCCTGTGAAATTTCTGTCTCTGGACTGCTTTGTGTTGGTGTGGGTAATGGTATATGTTACACCAGTAAAGGTTTCAATAATCACTGCAAGTTGACAGCCCAACCATAATCTATGAATCTCGTTCAATCTAATGTCCGCCATGGCTCAGTGGGCAGCACGCAGGTAGATTCAAATGCTGCTTCAGAGAATGAAGCATGTAATCGAGACTGACAATCCAGTGCAGTACAGAAGGAGTGTTGCATTGTAGGAGGTACTGTCTTTCAGATGGGACATTAAACTGAGGCAGATTTAACAGATCCCATGCCATTATTTTGATAAATAGTACGATGGAACTGTCCTGGCCAACATTTATTCTGCAACCGACATCAGTTAAAAAAAAATTCATCTGTTTATTATAGGTGACACGATGGCTCAGTGGTTAGCACTTTGCCTCACAGCGCCAGGGACCCAGGTTTGATTTCACACTTGGGCAACTGTCTGTGTGGAGTTTGCACATTCTCCCTTTGTCTGCATGGGTTTCCTTCCACAGTCCAAAGATGTGCAGATTAGGTGGATTTGCAGGGTTACAAGGATATGGTAGGAGGATAGGATGCTCTTAAGAGAATCAGTGTAAACTAGATGGGATGAATGGCCTACTTCCGCACTATAGGGATTCCATGATTATCTCATTACTGTTTGAGGGAGATTGCTACATGCAAATTGACTGCTGTATTTCCTATATTACAACAGCGATTACACTTCAAATTTTTTTCAGTGAGTGTAAAGTGCTTTGGGATAGCTTGAGTTTGGGGAAGGATCAGCATAAAATTAAGATAGCAGCAGAGTAATACACTCCAGTTGAAGCTCCTGTGCTCGCCAGTTCCTTTCTCCTTTTCTTTCTTTTTTTTTCCTCCTCTTCATAGTATTTTTTTTTCTTCCCACAACCCCCCACCAACTTTTAACTAGACCTACTTGGAGAAATGGAGTCAAGGGAGACAAGCCACGACCAAAGCCCAGGTAGGAGAAGAGCGCATGGCCCGAGTCCTGCAGTGGCAGCAGAGCGAGCACAGGCCGAGTCCCGCAATGGCAGCAGACCGAGCACAGGCCGAGTCCCGAAGTGGCAGCAGAGCGAGCACAGGCCAAGTCCCGCAATGGCAGCAGAGCGAGCACAGGCCGAGTCCTGCAGAGGCAGCAGAACGAGCACAGGCCGAGTCCTGCAGAGGCAGCAGAACGAGCACAGGCCGAGTCCTGCAGAGGCAGCAGAACGAGCACAGGCTGAGTCCCACAGTGGCAGCAGAACGAGCACAGGCCGAGTCCTGCAGTGGCAGCAGAGCGAGCACAGGCCGAGTCCTGCAGTGGCAGCAGATTGAGCACAGGCTGAGTCCTACAGAGGCAGCAGAACGAGCACAGGCCGAGTCCCGGAGCAACAGCAGCAGAGGAGTCCCAGACGGAGGCCAGCGCGTGGAGGCAGCGTTGCCTTGTGTTTTGAAGCCGGTGGGCACAGACCCATTGGAAAAGGACTAGATCTTCTGGAACTTAAGTACTCTATAGTCACTTTTTATTATCATCCTGGACTTTTTAAACTCTATTCCCATGCTTACTTATATTTCTTTTACTCTGCAACAAAACTTAAACTATCTGTACCTCGATACGCTGTACCTAAGATGGCGCCAAGAGGAGACATTACAAACTTTTCATTGCATTCATTCCAGTGCATGTGTCAGTAAAGGCTGTTTTATTCTAAGAAGGCAATTCTATAAATGTAAATCTTGCTTAAAATCAATTGCCAATGCTACTGCATCATAAGATGCTTAAAATAATCCAAAGGACATTCAAACAGAAAATGGAAGAGCAAAAATAACTCTCAAGCTTTACCAAAAGTTCACAGCTAGACAATTGGAGACAAGGGTGGGGACAATTCACTGAAACTGAAAGGAAGTATGCAGCAGCAAGAAGAAGTGAGAATCAGATCTTGGGACAAACAAATGGATGGAGCTTAAACATTTGGTGATCATGGCTGGAATTTAATACCCTCCCTTGTGGTAATTTGGAGTTGGGGGCATCTGGAGTTCAGTCAGGGAGGGGACCCTGCTCCCCTCCAGCCTCTACCTCAGACTGGAATGGCTTGTGAATGGTCTTCCAATGCCAAGCCCACTGGTCTGTTTGGATTGGGGAAGGGTGGCCTCTCCACAAAAAGGAGGCTGTGTCTCTACCGCCCACATGTCCCCACCCATGTAGAGATATTTTCTAATCAACCTGCTCAGAGAAGTTTTGTCTCTTGGTCCAGAAGTAGAGACACTACCTCTGTGCCACAAAAGCCCAGCCACCCTGGAAGAATGCAAGTAGGGATGGACCAAGGCCCTTAATTGGTCACCTGTTTGTCTCAGTTGGCCTCAGTGTGGGAAAACCATCCATACACAACAAACCATGGAGAGAACTCCTCTGCATTGAAAAAAATGGCAGGAATGCCAGTCCTGCCTTCCCTGGCTCACCAGCTCCCCTCAACTCCAGAGGGCTTCAATTTATCTGAGCTGTGAGGAGAGGTTAAAGAACCTGGAGTTATTTGCTCTGGAGATAACAAAACGTTTGAGGGAAATTAAGAGTCAAATTAAATTTAACACTAGTCGTGTGTTCTAGATTGGCACAATCTCTTGAAACAGGAGGAACAATCTCAAAGTTAAATAGAAGGAAGGTGCAAAGACAAGTTGAATTGGTGCTGAATGGACTGTCTGATGACACAGACAACTTGGAAGAGTTAGAACTGCACAGACTGTTGTAAGAATGGGCAATGAACAGGTATTAGTTTATAAGACAGGTCTAAGTATGAGATTTGGTTCAGTCACACACATCATTTGGGTAATACAGGTGCTGCTTAGAGACCAAAATTCCCATTCAAAGTATGCACACACACTTTCACCATGACTTAGGTGGATACCATCACAGTGAAGGAAAGAAAGAGGCATCCTTTGCCTACATCTGATGGAGGTATTCAAAACAGGATATTTCCAAACACATGTTGTGGTCTTCCGCACACCTTTGGTTTACACTGATGCAGTCATTGCCAATGTTGATTGCCTCCAGAAAAACCCAATGAAAACATCATATAATTTAAAATTGCTAGGTATTTGACATCATCATCGCCACTCCTGCTTCAGGATCTCTGACATCCAACTCTGATCTCCAGAGTCCCCAATGCTGTGCACATCATTGTCTGGTCTTGGCACTAACTGCCTAGCTGCTCCTATCACTACCCCATCTGACACAGCCCCTCCCACCTCCAATCCAAAATCTCCCAAACCGTACTTCTGAGCTACTTCCTAACTGTACTCTGACAGCACTCAAACTCTACTCCCCCTCCCTACCCAGCCAGCCTACAGCAGTGCTCCCAAAGTCTCTGATATTTCTGCTGATCCCCCAAAAGTTTTTAATCATGGACTCGGAGGCACACCCAATTTCTCTAGAAATCCATGTAAAGATAAAGTTGCCATTGTCCAACTGGACCTTGGGCTCATAAGAGAGAGAAGACTGTGGTGGTTTAACCTCAGAGTCACCGCATGTCCGATGAGGGGATAGGTTCAGAAGGAGAGCCCATCATGGTAACCTCAGTCAATGTGGGAATTGAACCCATGCTATTGGCCTTACTTTGCATCGCAAACCAACTGTTCAGCCTACTAACCTAACCAACTCTAAATCCATATAAACCTTTTACTGAAACAAGATCATGAAGGATCCTCACAGGATATGTGTAGGAAAACGTAGAACCTGGGGTCACTCCTTAAAATAAGGGTTGCCAATTTAAGACAAGAATGAGGAGATTTTTTGTTCTCCCAGAGGACTGAGAGTCTTTGGAACTCTCTTCCTCAAAAAGTGGTGGAAGGAAAAACTTTGAATCTTGTTAAGACAGAGGTAGACAGATTCTTGATCAGCAAGGGGGTCAAAAGTTATGAAGGGCAGATGGGAATGTGGAATAATCAGAGCAGCCATGATCCTACTGAATGGCAGAGCATGCTCAAGGGTCAGGTACTCCACTCCTGCTCCTAGCTCATATGTAACTCAATCATTTACCTGAACATTGGACTTCTACCAAAGTTACTTTACGGTGAGATCTGAAGCTCAAACTCCAGGGTTCCTCAGAACAGCCAAAATAGGCACACCAATGATTCTGATGCTTGGATTTGTCTGGAGAGGCTTTGCAATACATTCTAGATAGAGTGTGCCACTTAGTCCAAGCATGCTGGGAGAATGGAAGCAGTCTTCTGAGAAGGAATATGAGGGTCGCGAGCAGGAAGAACATCACCTTCCGCACGGCAGTGCAGTACAGCATTAGATGCCACAAGCCAGTCTGAACATAATTGACACCAGGCTCCAGGAGATGAGAGCTGGAGCAGTGATCATTCATTGACAAGAAAATTGCTGTTGCTTGAAAGGCAAGCATTCGGCTTCTGTTCCAAGAGGAAAGTGTAGCTTCTGTTTCTTTGTTTTCTCTTTGCCTTTTCTGCTGTTGAATATAAGTGACTGGTTTGAAGGCTTTCCACATTGTGGTGGCACCATATTGAACAATGATAAGATGTTTGTCTATGGTGGGCTTTAGGGCAAAAATAGGGGTGACTTAGAGAGAGGTGTAAGAGATGTGGCAAGGGACAGGTAAAATGCATGGCCTGGTGCTTAAACGGTGATAGGTGCAGGAATGTTATGGGTGTATGTGCAATGAAGTGTTTGCTGTATCACCTATGAGCCCTGAGAAGTGTTAGTTTGTTGATGCTTTCCGACTACATAAACAGTATGGGGCAACTCTGGACTGTCAACAGTTGACCGGGAACATGACTGTAGTTTAAAGATAGTTCCGGAAGCCAGGGATCCATGGATATCCCCGCAATGATGAATACTTCTGCCTATGACAAGTGGAAAAATTGGGCTAACATCAGACAAGATAGGCACAATTGGGGCATGATGTCTAGCTAATGAGGCAAATTTGGAACAATAGCATGAGAAAATTCACTGAGCCTCGCAGAGAGAAACCCTCCATGAAAATGATATTTAGACGATTTCTTGTAAAAGTCAGCCCTTAGACCTAAAATGCAAGGAAGCAGGAGAGTTATTATTCATAAGAAAAACATTTCCTTCATAGATTTCAGTCCTTCACAGTTGAGAAAAAACACTCCCAATGAAGGCTTTCATGTTATTTACCTATTATACAAAAAGACTTCATTTACGTCTGGAATCTTCTTCCAGTTTGAGGACTTTAAAAGGGTATCTTTATGTGTCTTTTGATAATGGAGTCAGTTTATTCTCTTTATAATCCCCTGCTAACTCCTTTATATCTTTGATGAGCTGGACAAATATTGGGAAAAAGGCAGGAAACCTCTAACTGAATGAAAGAGAAAGCTATTGCTGACATTCATGAAGAGTGTTGATGAAGATACTGCAGTTAATGATTTGTAGATATTTTCTTATCAAACTGTTCAGAGATAGGATTACACACCTCTGAAGGTGGCACTTGAGTCTGGGCCTTTACCACACATTCTGGGCTTGTTTTTAAAATGGAAACCCATTCAATTAAAAGAGCAATGGCCATATGAGTAGAAACTGGTCAGCTAAGCGAGTCTTGTGTCATAATATCAGCATTCCTACCTGAAGGCCAGAAGGCCCAGGTTCAAGTTCCATCTCACCTGGAGGTGTGCCATAAAAAGTCTGAACAGGTTGATTAAAATTAATTGTGAAGTTGGTCAAGGAAGTAGTGGTGAATAGTTTTTGTTTTTAAATTGGAGGGAAATATGCCATTTTCTTGCTCAAGGGTCAACATTAAGACGACTCTTCTTCATGGTATGCATTAATGACTTCCACTTAGGAATACAGGGCATAATTTCAAAGTTTGTAGATGGCACAAAATCTGAAATGTGATTTCAGGAGGTGTAGACAGATTGATGAAATGGGAAAGCACAGTTACAAATTAACACTGAGGCGAGAAGTGATCAAACAAAAACAAGAATTGCTGGAAAAGCTCAGCAGGTCTGGTAACATCTGTGGACAGAAATCAGAGTTAATGTTTCAGGTCCAGTGGCCCAAAAACTTAACTGATTTCTCTCCACAGATGCTGCCAGACCTGCTGAGCTTTTCTAGCAATTTCTGTTTTTGTTGCTGATTTCTAACATCTGCATTTCTTTCAGTTTTTATTGAGAAGTGGTTAATTTTGGTAGGGAGAAAGAGGAGCTTCAATATAACCTGAATAGTGCAATATTAAACAGGGTGCAGGAACAAAGGGACCTAATGCTGTAGGTAGTCAGGTGTTTGAGGAGGACAAGTCAATAAGAAAGCATATGGAATCCTTAACAAAATCAGAAATTGCTGGAAAATTTCAGCAGGTCTAGCAGCATCTGTGGACAGAAAGCGGAGTTAATATTTCAAGTCCAGTGACCCTTCTTCAGAACTGATTGTAGCTAGGCAAAGTTTGGTATATATGCTAGAGGAGGGGTGGGGGAAGCGGAAGAGCCCAGGGAGAGAAAAACAGTAGGACAGACAAAGGAATGGGTAAAGGTCAGCCTGAGAGAATGAATAGCTGCTAATGGGGAATTTATGATTTTGTTTCTGATTTCCAGTATCTGTAGGCCTTTGCTTCTTTTGTTCACTGTGGAATCCTTAGCTTAATGAATAAATACATTGAGTACCAAAGCAAGGAAATCCTGTTCAATATTTATAAATCAAAATTTGATCCCAGCTGGAATATAATCCAATTCTAAATTGCACAGTTTAGGAAGGATATCAAGGCCTTGTGGAGGATTTGGAAATGATTGACTAAAATGAGACAAAGCATGAAGGGATCCATGCACACAAACAGAATGAAGAAGCTGGGATTGTTCCTAGAACAAGGAAAGTCAACTGAAGAAATTATAAATGTATTCAAAACCCTGAACAGTTCAGATAGATTAAGGAGAAACTGTTTTCAGCTGTAGAAGATTCAATACCCAGAGGATAATACAGATTTAAGGTCATTGGGAAAAGATACAGGCAAAATGGGGAGAATTTTATTTTATGGTCTAGACGAATTGTCTGAAAAGATGTTCGAAGGAGATTCAATAGCAACTTTCAATTGGATAAATAATTCAAAATAAAATTTGTCTGGGCCATGTGTGCTGTCTTTCTATGAAAAATGAGATCAGTACAACGCATAAGGGGATGAATCAGAGTTGTAGAAGATGAGGTAAAAACATATACTGGAAATTTGAGTGTGTTTCACTGATCACATTGAACGATTATCGTATAAAAGTTTTTCTAGGAACTCCCCAGTAAAGCAGTCAGTAAATGACATGGCATTGAGTAACATAGATTAAAACTGTTCATCTGGGGTCTGTGCTAAATTGTTTGGACTCATCAGCTAAGGGTACTATACAAATCCAAGCCTTTATTTTTCTCAGAGATAGTAGGAACTGCAGATGCTGGAGAATCCGAGACAACAAGGTACAGGGCTGGATGAACACAGCAGGCCAAGCAGCATCATAGGAGCAGAGAGGCTGACGTTTCGGGCCTAGACCCTTCATCAGAAAAGGGGGAGGGGAAGGGGGTTTTGATTATTTTTCTCAATGGCTGACGAGTCCACCAAAACTGAACACAATTCTCAAACTCTATACTTAAAAATTACAGATATAGGCTCTGAAGATTAGAGACAATCTCAGAGGTAACAAAATATTGGGGCTTGCTTCTCAGACTGCATTTGGTAACCATCAGGTATAATTACAGACCACACCAAAAATATACACCTATACTTGTTTTGACACCTCAGAATATGGATATGATTCATTTGGAACTCGCCCACACTATACTGAAACATAATAAGCTGTAGTCAGTGGGTTGTAACCGCATCATGTAAAGACAGTTAAAAAGTCAATCTAATTTTACTTCTCAAATTACATCCTCCATGGTATGAACCACTGTCGCGTACAAAGACCACCTAAATTTACATTCAAAAGGGCACCATCATCACAATGGAGTTTTCAAGTGGGTGGAGTTCACAAAACAACTCACTGGAAAATCTCTACTGAAACTATACTGCACTAACCACAAGAGAAAGTTTGTGAAGCAGTGTAAACTGTGCATGGCAAATCCGCATCATTTTCTTTTAGTTTATACATTTAAAAGAAAAGTGCAAAACATTTGGCAATGTACAGATGTTCCTCCACAGACATGCTGTTTAAACAACTTTCAATATTTTAAGTTTGTTTGAAATTAATATGTGCAGAGCTGAGAAGTACTGCACAAATTTCAGTCAGAATTTTAAGATGCACAACATAAATAAATTTAGTCTTATAAGAAATGGCTGTTGGATTTGTTTGCCACATTTAACTTATCCATGTGTAATGACCATACAGGATCAGAACACTGAAAGTCTCACATTAGCTTTATTGTTACCTGCTGACTGACTTTCACTGTTGCCTCATATTCCATTATCATTTTACCATGAAAGGAAGACAGCCAGAGTCAAATCATTACTCATGGTGCTCAAGTATAATGGAAAACAAACACATGACAGATGAGCACATTGCAACATCTGCTGAAGCAGTAGTGGTCATTTCATTGTGGTTAAACAGCACTGACACTGACGTCTAACTGAACGAGGCATCAAACTCATAAGACTCCACCGTAAGCATGGAGCAGAGTGTTTTTCTTAATTATGATACAGACTCTTTGTGCCAGTACTCAAATGAGAGACAGCAAATTGAACAAATTAAACAAAGCTAATATAAATACGTCATGAGTTTTATTACAAAACAAATATGCTGTTCTAATCAAGAGCAATCAATATCTCTACAGTAAAACAGCATTGACGATGCAGAAGTATTTGGCTATAAAGGACTTGGGGAAGGGAGTATCCTAAAGTCATGAAATGTGCTTTCTTAATGATCGTTACTTTTTTCCTTCTATTTGCATCCATACTCTTCTGAATGGTCATTTTACATTTGGATTTTGATCAGAACAGCAACTTGCATTTATATAATGTCTTTAACACATTAAAAGTGCTAAGACTTAAGGAGATGTTTGGATAAATGATTAAAAGCTTGGTCAAAGAGGTGGGTTTTAGGGAATACCTTGGGGAGGCAAATGAGATACCAAATGGAGTGATGGAAATAAAAATAATTTTAAATTTTAAAACGAGGGATGGAACAACAATACAAATGCATTCTTTAAAAATAAGAATACTATATTACTCCAGAGTTTGGGCCTTGGCAGCTAAAGGCACAACAATCAATGGTGGAGTGAGTGGTTAAAATTCAGGCTGCTCAAGAGGCCGGAACACAAAGAGACCAATTACCATGAGGCAATATACCCCCAACTGCTGATGGCCAACTGGAGAGCAGACCTTGAGAGACATCGTGCAATTGTGAGAGCTCAATTACACGCTCAGCCGCTGATTAAATGCCAACGGTAGTAGGAAAGGTCCATAATTGGCCATTTAGGTGTTTCAATTATGCTGTGGGCCAGAGGACCATCCATCCTCCATGCTCCTCTCTACTGGGAATGTAGCATGGTTCTGGGAAGATGATGGGCACTCCCATCCTGCACCATTTTATGAACCCTCCTGCCTGTTTCCTTAGGGCTAGTAACATAGAGTTCACTAATCTTCCCAATTTACATCCTGTAGTGTGCTTATGGAGTAAAATTCCCTTTCTTGTATGAACTCATGAACAGGAGTACAGAACACTTTCACGTATTCATTGTAATTCTTTTCTTATGGCAGTATTAGAGGAGGAAAATGTTGGCGGGTTCCACTTTCAGTTTGTATCTACACAAAGAGCACTATATATGAAAATCAAGAGTCAATGAGTCATAAACCACAAGGTACTGACACTAAGCTCTCCTAAAACATTTTTCTTATCAAAAAAATGGTTTAAAGCTGCAATTAAGTGTGGTTTGCACATGTGACCAGCTCCAGTTATGAAATCTATTTCTCCAGATCTTATTAAAGCCAACATTAAATTTATTTTTTTAAAAAATCCTCTATTCTCTCTGCGGGATATATGTTTGCTGTCTTAATTATTAGTTAGATAAGTCTTCATTCAAGCGTTTTCTTCTTTCCGGTTTAATTGCATCTCCTGACACTATTTCTCAATAAAGACAGAGAACATGTTGTGCGCATCAATGCGTTTCAGTTCTGAAGAAGGGTCACTGGACCCAAAATGTTAACTCTGCTTTCTGTCCTCAGATGCTGCCAGATCTGTGGTGTTTTTTTCCAGCAATTTCTGCTTTTTGTTTCTGATTTCCAGCATCCGCTGTTTTGGTTTTATATGCTTCAAGGCCCCAGCCAGTACAATGAAACTGCTTATTAAGAAACATAGAAGAAAAGTCCAAGTGACTCTTTCTCAGATATTTCATCCTGCCTGTGTTAAACACCTGGTTTTCATTTAGCACTTTGCCATAGCAGTACATGGAGTAAGTTTTCCCTTTAAATGCATTTCCCTTAAAGTATATTTTAAACAGCATTTAGCGAGGTTCAATGCATATCATTACTATTTCTTTTCAGTACCCAAGAGTTTTGGGTTGAATTTTCCCACAGGCTTGAGCATTCCAACGTCATGAACAAATGGGGAACCCAGGCCCATGTAGGCTAGAAGTGAGACTGGCTTGACACTGTTCCCAGAGACATCTCACTGTCCAATTGAGGATGGCAAATAACTTCTCTTTGCTATAGGCCAAACCTGAGGATCAGCAGTTCTGAAGCCTCTTAAGTGAAGAATGAATGGCAGATAAGTGTGTGGGGAATGTCAAGATAAAACTTAATTGATGGTAGAACCACACAACAACCACCACTAGCTTTATCGAACTTTATTCTAATCCAATGATCTGAAAAGATTTTGTCAAGCGAAGCTATGCTTTAGCAGTAACATGTAATAGAAATGCAATCCACAAAATGCTTTTGATTACATTTATCCTGGTCCAAATCTAAAGAGTATTCATTGAATTGTGTCTTTCAGAGCAGTCAACAATTTTATTTTCAAACACTGCTGGACTGCACGGTGGCTCACAGCGCCAGGGACCTGGGTTCAGTTTCACCCTTGGGCGACTGCATGGAGTTTGCACATTTTCCCTGTGTCGGCATGGGTTTCCTCCAGGTAGTGGAGGAAGCTAACCATGAAACAACATACCCCCACTGTGGGAAAAAGCTGTCCCCCCACAATTGGGATCCCACATCATCTGAATCCTCGTCTAGGCTGACAGATGTCACAATTGATTTCAAGGGTCTGCCGCCATTGATGACAATGCAAAGAATAGTATCCTTGAATAGATCAGCATCCCTGTTAAAGTAAAGGACAGAGAGTTTACATAAGCACGTTAAATGTATGTTTATCGCTCAGATTGGAATATCTACCTTGATGTTTGTTGAGGTTGGTTGGCTCGCCGAGCTGGTTTGTTGTTCCGCAGACGTTTCGTTACCATGCTTGGTAACATCCGCAGTGCAGCCTCTCATGAAGCGTTGGTGTGTTTTCCCGCCTGGTTTTTAAACTCTGGGGTCCGTTGCAATGGATTGCCTCACTTCCAGGTTTCCTCCGTAGTGGAATGTACATGGGGTCGAGTTCAATGTGTTTATTAATAGCATGCTTCATGGCGTGCCATGCTTCCAGGAATTCTCGTGCTGGTCTCTGCCTAGCCTGTCCCAGGAACTTGGTGTTGTCCCAGTCAAAGTCGTTTGTTGATGTTTGTTCTCAATGTACTATCTTGACAGCAACAGGAAATAAAAATAAAATTGCAGGGAAGGATCAGAGTGGTAGACATGAGCTGAAAAGGTAGTTCATATAACACAAAAGTATTGGGAAAAGCAACGAGCAGTGGGAATCGCAAACGACACACTGCACAGGAAGAGATATAACATTATGTAAAAATAGTCCAGATTCCACATAAGTAGCCCAAAGCGCAAGCCTTTTCAACAGTAGATGGAAAACTTTGCTGGACAACCAATAGCTTCTTGTTTGAATACTTGGGCAGTTCCATCTCATATTTTGACCCTGCCTCAGCTCTATCGCTACTGAAATCCTCATCTGTGCATTGGTTACCTCCAGATTCAACTATTCCTATTCTTGGCTGGTTTCCTCCCTTTCACTCTTTGCAAACTGGAGCTCAGCCAGACAGAAACCCTGTGGCCCATTCTATCAGAGTGGTCTGTGAAAAAGATTGATAGTCGAATGCAGAACACAATGGTAAAGTGTTGAGAACTGCCAAGCACCCATTTGAATACCTACTACAGTCATAAAGACTTCATGAATGGGGTTGCTCCATGTATGCTGACCTTCTGATTGTGATTTAAGTAATGGTAAAGTCCTGCCACATCAGATATGATTGCGAGAAAGTGCAAGTTTATTCCTTTAAACTGCCTTTAAGAATAAATGTAGTCTTTGCACTTAGGCTTTGAATTAAGCATATTTTCTTATATTGTAGAAAAAAGTTCCTGTTTATTCTGCTGTCTGCCTCTCTAGTTCAAGGATAGGTCACACATATTTACATGTGGTTACTCTTACAAAGCTTTCTTTTCAGATCCAATGGGTACAATGGGAAGGCAAGCTATATGTTAAATGGCATTTGACAAAATGTTTCCCTGGGAACATATGCATTTAACTGAGGTTGCACAGACCCGGAGTCTTGATGCTTTTGCAATTTTTTCGCCCCCATTGCAGTCCAATACTAACTATCTCAATACTACTTATTGTCGTCTAACCTCATCCCTTATTCAATTAATGTATCACACGTGCTAATGATGGACAGTTACGTGCTCATTTAAACAAAACATCTTCCAGAGGAGAAATCTCTGAAGGAGGAGAGAAAATGGTTGCCAGTTGGCACAATGTCAGTTTCAGAAAGGCAGGGCTTGATTTTCCGATAATCATTTTTTTATAATTTTATAAATGATCCATGAGACCCCATAAAATCATGATATATGTGGGTCCAGATCATCCCTTCTGCTCTGGGCACGGCATATTGAGTCATTTTCTTAACTCTTCATTCTCTCACAGACCTTTTGTCTCTGAGATGTGAGTGAGCAAGGTTCAGGCTTAAAACAGCAGGGACACATTTCGGTGCTCAGGCATAATGGTTAAAAGAGACAAATACCTGAAAGATTGAATGCTCCTTTCCTCCAGATGCTGCCTGGCTTGCTGTGTTCTTCCCGCCTCCTGTTTGTCATAATGATTAAAAGGCCCACCTTCGATCTCTGTGATACTTGTCCAACTTTCTTCATATTAGTCTCTGTAGCCATCAACTTCACCACCCCACTTCCCACCACGCGCCCCCGTCCCACCCTCCCCATAGCTCATGTCTCTCTTCTGGCTCCTATACCCTCTCCATCCCTCCCTCTTATCCCTATGCCCATTCACCACCCCATGTCCTTTTCATTGCCTCTTGCCTCTTATATGCATTCCATTCATCCTCCATATCCTATAGCCTATTTCCTGATGTACAGAACCACTGAGCTATTGGAAAGACTGCGAAATCGTTGAAGTGTTCCTGAAGCTGATAACATAAGCAGAGAGTTTGAAAATCTACATTGTCAAAACCAATCAGCTTACAATCTCATAAAAGTGTCAATCAACCACAGCTATCAATGTAGGCATTGAAAAACCACATTAAAGAAAGAATAACATATTACAAGGGGATAAAGATGTCCATCAAACAAACCTTATATTTCCTTGCAAGCTCTGTTAACAGACACCCTGCTAAGTTAAACACACTATCCATCCTTGGAGCTGAGATAAACATTCGTACTGAAGCCATTTAGCAACCGCATCCACAGAAGAAGTTAGAACAGATGGTCAGAAATCTTCTTTTCCGAATGGGCTCATTTTAACATGCATTGTAATTGGAAATCAACCTGACTCTTTCTAGAGATTCAGGTTGATATAATTAAGGGATCTGGATACCAGTTAACTTAAGAAATGTTGTTGTTCCCAAGACATTAAATTCTGTTTTTTGACACTCATGCTTCCCGAACTTTTCCCCTTTTGAGGTTTGAAAATTTTTGTGAGAAATATAGGAACAATGATATCAGCAGTGGAAGCTAGTGCGGAAGACTTATGAGAGCAAGGGACAGGGGAGAGGAGACCTGTGAGAGTGTGGGGGAAGGGAGAAGAGATAGGTTGGAGCTCCATGATGGCAACTGTGACCTTGGAGATCACAACGCCAAAAGTTTAGCTTTCAACTCCACCCAGGATCCCACACCCAAATTTGGGAAGACCTGATCTGCAGAGATGAGTTGAAAATGGTGAAAAAAGTCAGATTGACTAATTGAGACTCGATATCAACATTTAGGAGTTAATTATAGTTATGTGAAGGGAAGGAAAGTAATGATAGTGAAAATAGAACACATTTAATTAGAATCAATGTTCATTTGGAGCACAGTTCACTTTGAGGATACATACAGACTGATTGGTGAGAGATAGGAGGAACTGCCGATGCTGGAGTCTGAGATAACAAGGTGTGGAGCTGGAGAAACACAGCAGGCCAGGCAGCATCAGAGGAGCAGGAAAGCTCTTCTCCTTCTTCAGAAGAAGGGTCCAGAGCCGAAACGTCAACTTCCCTGCTCCTCTGATGCTGCCTGGCCTGCTGTGTTGCTCCAGCTCCACACTTTGTTATCTCAGACTGATTGGCCTTGTTTTAGTGTCAAAATTTCTGTGCAAATCTATACGATAATGCCAGAAATTGCTGGAGAAATTTCTTGAAAGTCTGCCGGTCTGGCAGCATCTGTGGTGAGAAAACTCAGTCAACATTTTGAGTCCAGTGACCCTTCTTCTGAAGCGAGCAATGAGATCACCGATGAACTGCACATCTCACTCAAACCAATTGACAAATGTTTAACTGATGAGTTGGAGTGTGACACAACTTGATGAACAAGTAGCACGAGGGGACATAGCTTTAAATTGAGGGGTGATAGATATAGGACAGATGTCAGAGGTAGGTTCTTTACTCAGAGAGTAGTAAGGGCATGGAATGCCCTGCCTGCAACAGTAGTAGACTCGCCAACTTTAAGGGCATTTAAATGGTCATTGGATAAACATATGGATGATAATGGAATAGTGTAGGTTAGATGGGCTTCAGATTGGTTTCACAGGTCAGCGCAACATCAAGGGCCGAAGGCTGTAATGTTCTATGTTCTATGTTCTATGTTCTATGTTCTATGTTCTATGTTCTATGTTCTATGTTCTATGTTCTATGACAAATTCAAGTAAGATGTTATTTGCTGAGAAGAGACATATTCTTGCAGAAGATTTGACTTCCTTATCTTTGCAAGAAGAATCCTCAGTAATCGTGACAGAGATCATGCCAAGCCAGAAGCAATCCTTAAAAAGCAGAACTGTGGAATTGAGCATGCTGGTTTCACCAGAATATAATTGCTGAGGGTCAATGACAGTCCAGCCAATCAACGTATTGAAGTAAAAAACATGATATGCTTAAGAACAATCTATAGGCAGGATGAGAGTAAAATCTGTCAACACAAATTGAAAATGCGGAGCATATAACTCATTGGAAACAACCACTGAGAAGATGCTACAAGGAAGAAATTGCCTGTTACATCAGGAAAGACATCCTCTGCAAAACGAATACAAGAGATTAAAGGTCCTCCAGTTTAAATGGACCCACCCCAGGCTGTCAAGAAGAGAATCAAACTCTATTGTGGCCCACACAGCAAACTACCAGTCTTACAACTCCGAAAAGGATGAGGTCTGGTAAAATAATGAAACTTCCAGATTGCCTGAATTTGTAAAAAGTCAGAAGGTCGGTGGAGGGTGGGTTAGTAGTGAATTTAATTATAAATTATGTCATAAATAAATATATAATATTAATAATTAGAAAAAAGTTTTGGGTGAGATGTTCTAATGGGTCTGAAAGTGGTAATACTGCGTGTCATAAGCTCCACCCACCATTATGAGGTCAAATTGACTTGTGGGCTTCACAGCTTAGCATCTTGTAGGAGTGAGAATTGACATCTGGTCCTCCTCAAAATCTCTGTAATGATTTCTACCATATTGAAGCAAACTGTAACTAGTTGCCAATAGCAATAAATTCTATCTTGTTAACCACAAGAAGATCTTCTAGTTAGACCAGGAAGTGTTTTATTTCTGTATTACATGAGACAACACAGGTACTGTAGTTTTCTACTGTTAAAGAGATAGGTGGTAGCAACAGTCATAAGCAGCCACTATAACATAGAATCCATACAGTTGGAAGCAGGCCATTTGGCCTATTGTGTGCACACTAACCCTCTGAAAAGTATCCCACCCAGACCTAGTCCTGTATCCCTGCACTTCGCAAGGCTAACCCACCTAGCCTGCACATCCTTGGATACTATGGGCAATTTAGCAAGGCCAATCCACCCAACCTGCACATCTTTGGACTGTGGGAGGAAAGGGAAGCACCCAGAGGAAATGCAGTCAGATGCGGAGAGAATGTGCAAACTCCACACAGACAGTCGCCTGAGGCTGGAACTGAACCTGGGTCCCTGGCGCTGTGAGGCAGCAGTGTTAACCACTGGGCCACCATGCTGCCCCTACAATGTAGTGAGGTGGCACGCCCATAAAATGTACTGAACTTCATCATAATCCCTATTGAGATAACCATTGTCTCTGACTTGTCACATTATATTTCCAGTATCTAATAGAGACTAAACAGAAATTTTATATTAGGAATGCTGGAGTCATTGGACAGAATGTTGTGGGGGTTGGTAAGATGGGCAGCCTGCTTGCCCACTCTGGATGGAAATTCAGTGGGCAGCTAATGAACTGGAAGGAAGTCTGCCTCACAGCCATAGTGCATGGCAGGTGCATTAAATCGGTTGAGAGAGTCCCTCAAGAGCTATTAGCCAATTAAATTGGCTCATAGTGCCAGCATTGCCAAGAGATCACAGCAGGCAATGCCAGTCTTATGAAGGCCCAAATGGTAAGTCATGGTGACTGAGTTATGAGGAGAGGTTGAGTAGGATAAGTGTCTAGCGAATGTCTTATAAGGAGAGGTTGAATAGGTTGGGCTTGTACTCACTGGAGATTAGAAGAATGAGAGACAGCATGACTGAAACATATACAAGATTCTTAGGGGGCTTGACAGGGTAGATGCAGGAAGGTTGTTTCCCCTTGTGGGAAAGTCAAGGACCAGACAGCATAATCTCAGAGTTAGGGGTTGCACATTTAAGACAGAGATGAGGATCAATTTCTTCTCTTAGAGAGTAGTGAATCTGTATTTTCTTTCTCACAGGGTGCTGGAGAGGCTGGGTCATTTAAGGCTGAGACAGACAGATTTTTAACCAGTAAGGGAATCAGAGGTGATGGGGAAAAGGCAAGAAGGTGGAATTGAGGAATATCCAATCAGTGGCCTGCTTCTGTTCCAACATTTTATGGTTTTATGGGATTTGGCTAAAGTGGTTCAGAGAATGGTGATGAGAATGGTCCAGACATATGTTTTGGAGGGAAGCAAGTTGGAAGTAAAGGGGTACTAGAGTTGAGAACGGGCATTGCAGAGGTGCTCCTGAAGAGCAACAGCTACCCAGTAAAGATAGTGCTACCAGTTCCACCCATCATTTTAAAATAAAAATGGGCTACCCAACCTGCCAAACATATATGCCAATTGTATTAAGGCAGAAATAGTGTATTATTCAGGTTGAAAGGTCTGATAACAAGCCTAATTCAGCTTTAATTATTGATTTCAATGTGGTAGTCAGAGTCATAGAGATGTACAGCTTGGAAATAGGCCCTTTGGTCCAACTCATCCATACTGACCAGCTATCCTAAACTAATCAAGTCTCACTTGCCAGCATTTGGGCCATATCCCTCTAAACCCTTCCTATTCATACATCCATCCAGTTGCCTTTTAAATATTGTAATTGTACCAGCTTCCACCACTTCCTCTGGCAGCTTATTCCATACACGCACCACGATCCGTGTGAAAAAGTTGCCCTTTAGGTTGCTTTAAATCTTCTAAATCTTTCCCTTCTCACCTTAAAACCTACGCCCTCTAGTTTTGGACTCCACTAACCTAGGGAAAAGACCTTGGTTATTCACCTTAAGCATGTCCCTCATGATTTTATAAACCTCTATGAGGTCCCCCCTCAGCCTCTGACGCTCCAGGGAAAATAGCCCCAGCCCATTCAGCCTCTTCTTATATTTCAAACCTTCCAATCCTGGCAAATTCCTTGTAAATCTTTCCTGAAACCTTTCAAGTTTCACACCATCTTTCCTGTAGGAGGGAGACCTAAATTAAATGCAGTATTCCAAAAGTGGGCTAACCAATGTCATGTACAGCCGCAACATCATCCAGAACATAGAAATATATAGCACAGGAATGGGCCCTTCAGCCCATAATGTTATGCTGAATATGATGCCAAATGAAACTAATCCCTTCCGCCTGCCCTTGGTCCATATCCCTCCATTCCTTGCATATTCATGTGCTTATGTAAAAGTCCCTTAAATGCACAATTGTATCTGCCTCCACCACCAGCCCTAGCAGTGCATTCCAGACTCCTAGGACTCTTTGTGTAAAAAACTTGCCCCTCATGTCTCCTTTGAATTTCCCCCTCTCACCTTAAATGCATGCCCCTTAGTATTAGACATTTCAACTCTGGAAAAAAGATTCTGACCATCAACCCTACCAATGCATCTCATAATTTTATAAACTTCTATCAAGTTTCCTCTCAGCCTCCGCCACTCAAGAAAAAACAACCTGAGTTTTTCTAGCCTCCTAATATTTCTTACCCTCTAATCCAAGCAGCATCTTAGTAAATCTCTTCTGCACCCTCTCCCACTTCCCCTGTGTCTTCTATGGACAACCTAATTCTGAATCCACGCGGCCAAGTCACCGTGGATCCCATGCATCTTAATCTTCTGGATGAGCCTACCATGAGGGGCCTTTTTGAAAGCCTTACTAAAATCCATGCAAACAAAATCCACTGCTCTACTCCCATCACTGTCAACTCAGTAAGAAATGACCTGCCCTAGCATATTAGCAGGCTCCACACAAATCTCACTATCCTCCATATCATTCTCCTGGGTGAACATGGATACAAAGTACTCATTAGGATCTCATGCACATTCTCTGCCTCCAAGCACAAGTTCCCTTCTTTATCCTTGAGTGGTCCTATCTTCTCTCTATTTATCCTCTTTTTTTAATGTATCTATAGAATGCCTTGCGATTTTCTTTAACCTGAAGGCCAAGGTCATTTCGTGGCCCCTTCTTGCTCTCCTAATTCCCTGCATAAGTACTTTCCTGCTTTCCTTATATTCCTCACAGGCCCTGTCCGATTTTAGCTTCCTAAACGTTGCATATGTTCTTTTTTCCTTTTGACTAAATTCACAACCTCTCCCGATATCTAGGCGTCCTTGCCTTGCCATCCTTGTCCTTCCTCCTTACTGGACATGCTGGTCTTGAACTCTAATCAGCAGGTCTTTAAACAGTTCCCACATGTTAAATGTGGACTTGCCTGATAACAGCTCCTCCCAATTAACACTCCCTAGCTCCTGCCTAATGCTGAAGTAGTTTGCCCTCCCTCAATTTAGTACGTTCCCACAAGGTCCTGACTTATCCTTGTTCATAGCTATCTTCAAACCTAAGGAGTTGTGATCACTGTTTTCAAAATGCTCTCCCACTGAAAGATCAGTTACCTGGCCAGGCTCATTAGCCAATACAAAGTCCAGTATGGCACATCCTCTAGTTAGACTATCCACATAATGTTTTAAGAAACCTTCTTGGATGCACTTAACAAATTCTGCCCTGTCTAAACCTCTTGCTCTAAGGGAGTCCCAGTCAATATTTGGGAAGTTAAAGTAACCCACTGTGACAACTCTGATTTAATTGCATCTTTCCATAATCAGCCGACATATTTGTTCCTCAATGTCTCGGTGGCTGTTGGGGGGCTGATAATATAATCCTATCAGAGTGATTGCACCCATTTTATTTTTGAGCTCTACCCATATTGTCTCAGTGGATGAGCCCTTCAGCATGTCCTCTCTGAGTGCAGATATAACATTCTCCCTGATTAATAATGCAACTCCTCCACCTCTTTTACCTTCCCCTCTATCTCATTGAAAACAACAAAACCCTGGAATGTTGAGCAGCCAGTTTTGTCCCTCTCTCATCCAGGTTTCTGTAATGGCCACAACATCATAGTCCCATGTACTCATCTAGGCTCAAAGGTCAATTTCCTTACCTATTATACTCCTTACAATGAAATATACACTATTCAGCCACATCAAGCAGATGTTCACCTGCACATCTGCCAATGTGGTATACTGCATCCGCTGTACCCGTAGTGGCCTCCTCTACATCGGGGAAACCAAGTGGAGGCTCGGGGATCGCTTTGCAGAACACCTATGCTCGGTTCGCAATAAACAACTGCACCTCCCAGTCGCGAACCATTTCAACTCCCCCTCCCATTCCTCAGACGATATGTCCATCCTGGGTCTCCTGCAGTGCCACAACAATGCCACCCGAAGGTTGCAGGAACAGCAACTCATATTCTGCTTGGGAACCCTGCAGCCCAATGGTATCAATGCAGATTTCACAAGTTTCAAAATCTCCCCTCCCCCTACTGCATTCCAAAACCAGCCCAGCTCGTCCCCGCCTCCCTAACCTGTTCTTCCTCCCACCTATCCCCTCCTCTCACCTCAAGCCGCACCCCCATCTCCTACCTACTAACCTCATCCCACCCCCTTGACCTGTCCGTCCTCCCTGGACTGACCTATCCCCTCCCTAACTCCCCACCTACACTCACCTTTACTGGCTCCATTCCCGCCTCTTCGACCTGTCTGTTTCCTCTCCACCTATCTTCTCTATCCATCTTGTATCCGCCTCCCCCTCTCTCCCTATTTATTTCAGAACCCACTTCCCCTCCCCCATTTCTGATGAAGGGTCTAGGCCCGAAACGTCAGCCTTCCTGCTCCTATGATGCTGCTTGGTCTGCTGTGTTCATCCAGCTCTGCACCTTGTTGTCTCAGTACCATTATGCTTGTTTACCTGTCTCTGCCTACCCTTTCTTTCTTGTTTACTGGCCCTAATGTCTACCTTCCCTTAATCCCTCTACTTGCTGACCTGCTGCTCTGGTTCCCAGCCCCCTGCCACTCTAGTTTAAACCCTCCCAAATAGTACTAGCGAACCTCCTTATGAGGATAAAAACCAAAAGAACTGCGGATGCTGTAAATCAGGAACAAAAACAAAGTTGCTGGAAAAGCTCAGCAGGTCTGGCAGCATCTGTGGAGGAGAAAACAGAGTTAACATTTCGGGTCTGGTGACCCTTCCTCAGAACAGAAATGTAACAGGTCCCCTTTCTGTCAACTATCTAACTTAATGGGCAGCTGCAGCCTGAAGCCCCATTACCTCCACTTCCCCCATTCACAGAATGTTAATTTCAGGGGTTTTTGATCACAGTTCCCTAATATAGGCTGTCAATAATTTGTAGCAACTTTTGAATAGTTTATTGAGTTTCTTAAGAAGCAGCAGTTTAAACATGATGCATTAGTTAATTAGGTAAAGAAAGTATATAAACCACAACAAAAATTGGCAGGTAATGTTGCAACTTTATAGAACGTTAGTTAGGCCACATTTGGAATATTGTGTTCAATTCTGGTCGCCACATTACCAGAAGGATGTGTTGGCTTTGGAGAGGGTACAGAAAAGATTTACCAGGATGTTGCCTGGTATGGAGGGCATTAGCTGTGAGGAGAGGTTGGAGAAACTTGGGTTGTTCTCACTGAAACGACAGAGGTTGAGAGGGGGCCTGATAGAGGTCTAAAAGATTATGAAGGGCATGGACAGACTGGACAGTCAGAAGCTTTATCCCAGGGTGGAAGAGTCAGTTACCAAGGGCCATGGGTTTAAGGCGCGAGGGGCAAGGTTTAAAGGTGATGTGCGAGGCAAGTTTTTTTACACAGAGGGTGGTAGGTGCCTGGAACTTGCTGCAGGGGGAGATAGTGGAAGCAGTTACTACAGTGACTGTTAAATGGCGTCTTAACAAATACATGAATAGGATGGGAATAGAGGGATATGGTCCCCGGAAGGGTAGGGGGTTTTAGTTGTGACGGGCAGCATGTTGGTGCAGGCTTGGAGAGCTGAAGGGCCTGTTCCTGTACGGTAATTTTCTTTGTTCTTGGTTCATATTAGATGACAATGCTTCACTGATCCTGAAGATGTTCTGCAGAATGGAGGAGTAGACGTAGCACACTCTGTGTCCCAGATATCTTGCATTCTTTCATAGTAATCTTTGTTAGATTTGTCTTTCACTCGAGTTCACGCAGGGGAACTCTTGGTCTTCCTCATGAAGATGGTGATGAAGGGTCATCCAGATTTGAAAAGTTAGCTTGCTGTCTCTCCATGGATGCTGCATGACCCACTGTGATTTCCAGCATTTTTCTGTCTTCAGTACAGATTCCAGCATCTGCAGTAGTTTGCTCCTAAAATGGTGACTCACCTGCCTGCTCTTGCTCGGAGCCATCTCTCCCCACCTATTTCAATTGATTTGCAATATTTTGGGGACTGGCCAACTCTGCTGTATCAATCACTTGTCTGAACCCTATTGGCCAATGACCATGGGCAGCTACTCATGATGCCATGACGACAGTTGTCCACTTGACTGACTCCATTTTAAGGTTAGTTTTCATTCCTTCTAAGAACAAAACTTTCCTATTTCCAAAAACATTGCCTTGATAATAGGGTAGCGTAGCGCCTTATAAATCATTTGTTTATGCCAGTGGATGGCTAATGTGACAGTTACATTCGGTTTTATGCTAAACAAGAAATATCAAATATGGAATGCAGAGTGACACAGGTTTAAGGGGGAGGCCCAATTTCCAACAGGAGGTTCACATTGGACGTACACCAGCCTCAACACATTTTCTGACCCCCTCTTACAGTATGGTTCTGCACTTCAAAGTTGCATTTTCGAGCATACTGACATCTATCTTTGCAAACCTGTTGCCAGGACACTTGACATGCAGGAATAGGTACCTGACTCATGGATGGGACTGGGCTGCATCTCAGGGCTCTTTATTTGTTCTCTTAGCATTCATTCACTTTGTGCCTAACGAATGTTCATTGTATCTCTGTCTTACCTTACGTTCTTGCCTTACATTTTTGCAATTTGACCCTCAATCAGAACACAAGGGCTCACAGTACTTTTGTCTTGACTTGCTGTTTAGTGCAGACACATATCCAGTCAGATTGTCATGGTTGTCAAGGGGGTTGCATAGCACTGGGCTATGTCAATCTCACACCTACACCATGTGCCAGCAGTATGTGCAGCAAGGACACTGCATGTGCTTCAACCAAATGACCCTGTCTCAACTTCAAAGTAGGTAGGCCGTCCTCATTCAGGCCAAGGAAGAAGCTTTCAGTCAGGGGATGCTAACACAGTGAGCCGAGGACAACTTCCAATATCAGCCCAGGGTCTTGCAAACAGTCAGTTAGTCGGGGTCCTGTATCAGTAGAGTCCACGTAATGGCTACAGTCAATCCTGCAGGACCAGTGCACCTGGTCTGGAGAGATGCAGTAGGTCCACCAGGGATCTGCACACAGAGAGGTCAAGGATCTGGTCAGTTATCAGCTGGAGTTGTCTGTCCAAGTCAGTCAGTGGGTTGGGATATGGTCAGTCCTGGGATGGAGGAGGGTGTGGGGTCAGCTCAACGAAATTCAAGAGGGAAATATCCGGGGCCACTGCTGTCGTAAAGGGTTTGGGAAATCATTTCTGGGAATTGGAGGCAGCACGGTGGGATGCAGTTGAGAAAATAATTGTGAAGTGCGGAAACACAACATATAATGAGAAAGATGGTAGTACAATGGAGGACATGAGCTACTATGGGAGAGGGGAGATCGATGGTCACAACCACACTGTCTTCAAAAGGAGGACAGTGTACTATGATAATTGGCACAAAGAGGCTAGAGGCCACACTGGCCATTGGGGAAGAGTAGGCATGGTTCTAAAGTCGAATGAGGCTAAGCTCAGGTAACCCATGTAGCTTGGTTTTTAAAAAGTATTGCATTTATGAATGTGCATTTGTATTTGCGATGAAGGATCAGCTGTGCCACCCATGTGACCTAAAAATGTTTGATTTTGGTGCCTCTCCCACTTTATGCATGGTAGAATACAAAGGGCAACTCCAGGCTAGCAGCACTTGGCCTGATACCCAGTTGGGCTTTAATGATAACCCTAGAGCTAGGAATCCTGAGATACCCTGGCAATTGTCCTTCATCACTAGAGGGATGGAGTTTAAAAACAGAGAGGTTATGCTGCAGCTGTACAGGGTCCTGGTGAGGCCACACCTGGAGTATTGTGTACAGTTTTGGTCTCCTTACTTGAGAAAGGATGTACTGGCACTGGAGGGGGTGCAGAGGAGGTTCACTGGGTTGATTCCGAAGTTGAGAAGGTTGGCTTATGAAGGAGAGATTGAGCAGACTGAGACTGTGCTCATTGGAATTTAGAAGAATGAGGGAGGATCTTACAGAAACATAGAAAATTATGAAGGGAATAGATAATGATAGAAGTAGGGACATTGTTTCCACTGGCAGGTGAAACTAGAACGAGTGGGCATGGCCACAAAATAAAGGGGAGCGGATTTAGGTCTGAGTTAAGGAGGAACTTCATCACCCAAATGGTTGTGAATCTGTGGAATTCCCTGCCCAATGAAGCAGCTGAGGTACCTCATTGAATGTTTTTAAGGCAAAGGTATATAGATTTTTGAACAGTAAAGGAATTAAGGGTTACGGTGAGCAGACGGGTAAGTGGGGCTGAGTCCACGAAAAGATCAGTCATGACCTTATTGAATAGTGGAGCAGGCCCAACGTCCCAGATGGCCTACTCCTGCTCCTGTTTCATACGTTTGAATATAATGCCAAGTAATTCAGCTTCTGGCATGAGGGAAGATATGGCAAGCGGGGTACCACAGACATGATGAAGTGAGTTTCAGACAATGGGTAAGTCTTGCTAAGGCTCATAGAGAGAAATTCTCCATGAAACTCACCAAAATTTACTCTTAGCCAATTTCTGGGAAAATTCAGCCCACTGATATGATATACCTTTATGGGGAGAGTGTATCATTGTCATGTGGACACCCTTGAGCCAGTGATTTCAGTGACATCAGACCTAAGCTCTGGAATTCCAAACAAGGAACAAACACATGCACCCCTTAAGCCAGATCTGTCTTTCAATAAGATTCTATTTGATCTGGTTTTAACTTCAACTCTACATTCATGCACATCCTCGATAATCCTTCACTCCTTAGCAATCAGGGATCTATCTACATTTTCCTTAAAGATATTTAAAGAGTCTGCATCTAATGCCTTTTGAGGAAGGAAATTCTAAACGCTCACAACTTTCTGAGTGAACAGTTTTTTTTCCTCATCCCTGTCTTAAATGGGCAACGCCTTATTTTAAAACGATCACCCCCAAAGTCCAGGTTCTATCCCACTCGGTAAAATCCTCTCAGAATCTACAGTAGTTCAATTCCATCACCTCTGACTCTTCTATATTCCAGGCAATACAGGCTTAGCCTGTCTAGCCTTTCCTCATAAGTCAATCCACTCATTCCAGGTATTAGTCTAGTAAATCTTCTCTGAACTACTTCTAATACATTAAAATACTTCCATTCTCTCCATTAACTTCTACTCCTCTTTCTCCTCTTCTAAGACACACCTTAAACTATGGAAGGGTGTGGTATATCTCAGTGGAACACAACCTATTGTTGCCAAGAAATTATAAAATGTGAGGTTATGCCTCTAATAAGTCATAGGTGAAAAGGAAGAGCCAAGTCACAGCCTAAACATTTGCCTAAAGTGAGTATATGTGTGGGATGTCGGACACAAGAAATCTTCACGACTCTCTTCTGCTGTTATATAAACTGGTTTGAAAGGAAATGGTAAAGAGCAGGAAGCAGGTTTTTTAACTCACTCTCAACTCATCCAGTGTGATCATATCAAGTGTTCCTGAATGACATCACCCAACTTTGGTGTTTTTTCCACTCTTGTACTGCCACTCCAGTCTGGGATCCCCTTTGAATAAATATCAAATGACTCTCTGTATCTCTAAAAGACCCATTAGAGTACTTATGACTGCACACATTTACAGCCAGCACATATCTCTCTCAAATAAAACAAAGAACTGTGAATGTGAAACAAGCAAAAACAGAAATTGCCCAAGAAGCTCAGCCAGTCTGGCAGCACCTATGAAGAGAAAATGGCGTAAGTATTTATAGAGTCCAGTGACCCTTCTTAATGACGTTTCCTAATCTCCTCTCCACTGGGGAGATGAACCGCAGACTGGGTGAATGCTTTGCGGACCACCTACCTTCTGTATGTAAAAATGACCCCTGAGCTTCCAGCTGCCTGCCACCTCAACACACCACTGTGTTCCCTGGCCAACGTCTCTGTTTCAGGCTTGCTGCAATGCTCTAACAAGGCTCAATACAAGCTGAAAGAGCATCGCCTCATCTTTCACTTTGGAACCTTACAGTCTTCAGAGCTCAACATCAAGTCTAATCATTTTAGAACATGACCACTTCCTTCTTTGCTTCTCTCTTCAAAGGTGTGCTGCCAGACCTGCTGTGTTTCTCCAAAAATTTGTTTTTGTCTACTTCAGATATCCAACAGCCACAGTTCTTCATTTTATTCTCTCTTAACCACTTTACACATCTCCCCTCTCCCCTGCCCCTCCATTGGAATGTAAATAAACATGGCAGTGAATTTAACAATAATTAATTTCGATTTATGATATGGAAATACAGCTTCTGAAATAATTGCAATTCATAGGAAATCAAAGCAATGAACTGAGAAAGGTGAGATGTGATGAAAGGGCACTCTGAATTGAATTAACACGCTAATAAATTCACTGTGACACATCAGGCTCTCTAATAATCACAAAAGTCGAATTGCTTTCAAGAAAAATTATTTAACACAAAAGGAAAATTGATTTTTCTTTACAAGTGAAAGGATTACTGTTTTTCATACCAGACCCCTTTTGAGATAACATCTATTCCAGTAGTCTTCACAGTCAGAATTTATTCAAAGGTAGAAATCAAAGTCTACTATATAAAGAAGGATATAATACTATTCCTGGTCATTAATAATAAATCCACTGTGACAGGCGCTCTTAGTACAGCTGTTGACTGGAATCCCAAGTCTAATCAATACATGTGCTTCCAACAGAGAAGCACCAGGCTTAAAATAAATTCATATCCTCCGCTTAACATTCTTGTCAAGAGGATTAGAAGAGATTAGAAGACTGCAGCTTGTGGCCCACAGTATGTGGAACCTTAATGTTATTAATTGAATGCATAGAAGTTTTACATCATGCTTTTCTTATTATATTAACTCAACCAAATAAGTTATTTTATTGGCTACACTGGCAGTTAGTGGATTCTACTTAATTACATTGACAGCCATGCTAAATGCACTTCTTTCATTTGCTAGCTGAATAGATCATTGGTCATGACAAATCTTTGAATGGCTTCATGAGTAATTTAAAAGGCTGCCTTGCCGTCTCACGACTGGTTATCAATATTTGGTAAAAACAAATTCATCATAAATACTCGTTTACTCTCTTTTGTAAATACATCTCAGTTCCAGGACATCTCTGAGAAGTTCCTCAGAATTAGAATTAGATTTTATTGTCGTGTGTACTCAGGTATGGGAATACATGAGTACAGCAAAAAGTGTACTAGGTTACCATTTTCTGGGGTAATGTTCTGGGCCCAACCATCTTCAGCTGCTTCATCAATGACCTTCCCGCCATCATAAGGGTGTTTGCCAATGACTGCACAATGTTCAGCACCATTTTTGACTCCTCAGATACTGAACCAGTCCATGTGCAACTATGCCTGAGCAATATCCAGGCTTTGGCTAACATGTGGCAAGTGACATTCATACCACACAAATGCCAGGCAATGACCGTCTCCAATAAGAGACAATCTAACCACCACCGCTTGGCATTCAATGGTGTTACCATTACTGAATCCTCCACGATCAACACCCTGGGGGGTACCATTGATCAGAAACTCAACTGAACTGACCACATAAACATAGTAGCTACAAGAGCAGGTCAGAAGCTAGGAATACTGTGGTGAGTAACTCATCTCCTGAATCTCCAAAGCCTGTCCACCATCTACACGGCACAAGTCAGGACTGTGATGGAATACTCCCCACTTGCCTTGATGGGTGCAGCCCCAACAACACTCAAGAAGCTTGACACCATCCAGGGCAAAGCAGCCCACTTGATTGGCACTGCATCCACAAGTATTCACTCCCTCCACCACCGTTGCTCAGATGCAGCAGTGTGTACTATCTACAAGATACCCTGCAGAAATTCACTAAAGATCATTAGATAGCCCCGTTCAAATCTATGACCACATTCACCTAGAAGGACAAGGGCAGTAGATACATGGGAACACCACCACCTGCAAGTTCCCCTTCAAGCCATTCACCATCCTGCCTTGGAAAATATATCACTGTTTCTTCACTGTCACTGGGTCAAAATCCTGGAGTGACTCCCTAAATGTGTTGTGGGTTGACCTACAGCATATGAACTGCAGCGGTTCAAGAAGGCAGCTCACCACCACCTCCTCAAGGTCAAATAGGGATGGACAATAAATGCTGGCCCAGCCAGCAAGGCTCACATCCAATGAGTAGTTTTCTTTTTTAAAAATCAACATAGAGCTGGATTCTGCTTTTCTGGCTAGGCCTTTATTCAAAACTTGAGCAGACTGAGAACATAATTTTATTTACTGAACCACCCACAACCCAGTTTTGATCCCCAAATGGTGTGTGGTACATCACTAAAGACAACAGTTTATCACTGTCCATCTCAGGAAGAAAGCAGGGCAGGGTTGACTGTATGTTGCAGTAAATGTCACGATAATGTTTTCTGTAATGATGCAAATATAACTCACACTTTGAATAATACTCTTGCATTAATGAAGATGAACTAATCCTTCAAGATTGCCACTCTGCTGCAGTGCTGTTAGTTATAATTTCCTCATATTAATTCACTTTCCTGAATTACATTATCAGGACAGATTTCCAGAAAAAATGTATCATTTGTAAATTTTCTGAAGTTTGAAACATTTCATTACAGTATAATAGTAAACAACTTCTGAGAGTTGATTGAATAGACACATGAAGCAGTCACATAGAAGTAAAATTAACAGTAACATTTTCCCTGCATAGAAAAATAATAATTTTCTTTTTGTGTTAAAAGTGATTCCATACGAGAAACATAATGCTTTGTGGTTGCTGAATAGCCTGATGTGCCACAAATTCCATTCCAATGTGCACTTTCTTCACATCTTACTCTTCACAATTCATTGCTTTGATCTCACAAGAAGTGAATCTGAAAATTGATAACCACAAACTATTCATTGAGCTTTGCTGAACTATAGACTGCAGTTTTGCACACAAAATAACATTAATTAAAATCCATATTCGTTCTGTTTAGATTGCAAAACAATACAAACACTTTGTCAACATTCACCTTCCTATGACGTCTGATGTAGATGTCAGTTCACCAAAAGCCATCAGTTGAAGAAGACAGCAGCTTAGGGAATGTTGATGAGGAGACAAAACAGCATCATTGATCATCCAGACAACATAGCATAGACGGAGTACTGTATCAAACAGACAGTACTGACCCCATAGGCAGACACAAAAGGTGATTATGAGGACAGTAATACTCAGCAATTCTAATGCATTTCAATTGCAGCACTATTTCACTAAATTCAATTCCTCTATTATTTTGGAACCATTCTGAGACGATAATAGCACTGACTCAAACATCAGGCATTAAACAGACCATTCTGTCTCTTTCGCAATGCCTAGGTAATAGCACATGCTGCAGTAAAATTAACATCCATAATCTTTAAAAAGGGTGTGGATAAAAACATTTAAAAAAAAACAAAAAAGGTTAGGGAAGAGCACTATGAGGAAACCTTCTACAGTGAACAAAGGTGACCAATGAGAGGCTAAATATCTTCCTTCTGCATGTAAAATTCTATGATAACTGTAAATCAGTAGTTTATGATTTATACATAGATCTCCAGAAGCTGGGGCATTTACAAGTTACGTATTTTGTGAATACAGCTAACTCTCAATCAACAGCAAAATGACCAGTTAAGATATAATGCATATCACTTCTGCAATCTATTTAATTTGTATCTGAATTTGGGTTTGCAAAGGAATGCCACCATATATGCCAAAACATATTATGCTGATAGCATTTCAACATGTATTCGCTTGCTAGCATTTCACAAGATAATTTTTATTCCTGCTGGGACTGGCCATCGCATTAATCAGAAGTCAGATTGAAAATGATAGGAACAAGGTGCAGAGTTCACAATCTGATGTTGTTTTCACACTGCCAGTTTCATACTAACTTGAGGCAGAAATTTCAAAATAAGTTGATGATATCTGACAGTCAGAGTTATTTTTACCAAGAACAGTATATACGCATTGAATACGTTTGCATGCCATGCCTCAGTCCAATATCTTATCAAAAGACAATTATTATAAATAATTTCTAATGTTAAAAGCAGTTGATGCTTGAAATACCCAGCAAATAATCAGCATCGGAGAGAAAAATATACTGACTTGGTGTTACCTTTGGCACAGTTCGGTTATAATTATCTTGTGTCAAAGCTATTGACTTGTTCCTTAAGTTATTTGAAAAGACAAATGATTTGCTTAAATTAATTAAATCAGCTCACTTCGAGTCAGGTCATCTTTCTTGGGACTGAGATTCCATATCGTGATAGGTGACAGAAACTCCATTTTCTCTTGCAAATGTAGCATGCTCTTGAACAAGATAAAAATATTATCAGATGTCTATATTCCCGTTCGTTTAGTGGTAATTAGTTATGTTAAATTCTTTAAACTCTAGTCATTTCTAACATCACCACTATTGAATCATAGCATAGAATGTTATAGTACAGAAGGAGGCCATTCGACCCATTGTGTCTGTACTGGTTGCCGAAAGAGCTACCCAGCTGATCCCACTCTTCAGCCCCACCCCTGTAGCCCTCTAACTTTATCATTTTCAAATATATATCCAGCTTTCTTTTGAAACCTCTGATGGAATCCACCTCCACAACTCTCCCAGGCAGTGTATTCCAAATCTTTACAACTCACTGAGTAAAGAAATTACTCCTCATCCCACTTCTAGCTGCCAACTTTGAAAATGCGACCCCTAGTTACATGACATACCAACTAGTGGAAACAGAATATCCTTCTTTACCCTTCAAAATTATGAATAATTTTGAACGGTAAAGAAGGATATTCAAAATTATTCACCTTGATAAGGTCACCTCTTTATCTTCTCTGCTCCAAGGAGAATAAGCCCAATCTCTCCTTGAATCTAAAATCCTTCATTCCCAGCATCATTCTAGTAAATCTAGAATCTTTTACATTCTCTTCAGGGCTTTAATATTGTTCCTTAAATAATGTGCTCTGAACTGAACACTGTACTCCTAATGTGATCTGACCAATGATTTGTAAAGCTGAAGCATCACTTGCCTGCTTTTATACTCTGCCACTATTTATAAACCCAAGGATCCTATGAGCCTTCTTAACGACTGTTTCAACTTGCCTGGTCACCTTTAGTTAATCATACATGTGAACCCTGAAGTCCTCTGCTCCTGTACTCCCTACAAAGTTGCACCATTGAGCCAGTATTGTCTCTCTATGTTTCTTCTACCAAATGGCATCACTTCACATTTCTCTGCATTGAAATTCATTTGCCAGGTGTCTGCCCATTTCACAACTTGTCAATGTCCCTCTGCAGTTGCTCAGCACCATTCTTACAATTCACTATTCTCCCTAGCTTAGTATCATCTGCAAATTTAGAGATTTTGCCCTCAACACCCACCTCCAAATCATTATAAAAAGCAGAAAAAGCAAGTGTCCCAACACCGATCCCTGGGGAACATCACTTTCAACTCATCTCCAATTTGAGAAAAACCCATCTATACCTACCCTCTGTTTCCTATCTTTTAGCCAACTTCTAATCCATGCTGAAAAGGACCTATCAATCCCAAACATTTCTAATTTGCTAACCATCCTGCCATGTGGCACAGTATCAAATGCTTTCTGCAAGTCCAAATGTACAACATCCACTGCACTGCCCTCTTCAGACTGTCATCTTGTCAAAGAACTCAATTACATTTGTCAGACGCAACCTCCCCTTGACAAAGCCATGTTAACTGCCCAATATAAATGTACATTTCTTAAGTGTATGTTTACCTTATCCCATGTTATGGCCTCCATCAGTTTTCCCACTATTGACGTCAAGCTGATAGGTCTATAGTTAACAAGGTGTAGAGCTGGATGAACACAGCAGGCCCAGCAGCATCAGAGGAGCAGGAAGGCTGATGTTTCGGGCCTAGACCATTCTTCAGAAATAGGCTATAGTTACCTGAGTTATCCTTGGCCCCTTTCTTGACCAATATCTTCATATTTGCTATCTTCCACTCCCCAGGACTAATATAACACAGTGTGGAGCTGGAGGAAGACAGCAGGCCAGGCAGCATCAGAGGAGCAGGAAAGCTGACGTTTCAGAAATG
>NC_063350.1:44006095-44023493 GCF_021869965.1 Rhincodon typus | reverse complement strand
GACATTTGTTTGGTTTATTTTAACTTCCTTAATCAGCTAATTCTTTCAAGATACTACATAATCAAGTTTGGTGCTTTTCTTTGTCTCTGTCTGAATTAAAAGGCATGGTGTGAATTATTTTGCTTGAGAACCAAATACCCCTCCACTGTGGAATGAAACAAAAAGCTCTGCAGTATAGTTAGATATTTACTTACAACTGCACTAAACTTTAGTGGATCCCTACTCCATTGCTTTCATTTAAGTGAAAGAGTGCACTGTTTATGACTGCAAGTATTGGCATCTACATAGCCTTTAATCAATGTTGTGTTTGGAAACTTGAGAGTAAATTGCTATTTTGAGAGAAATTACTTTGCGAATGTGTATCAGCTGGAAGTTTTAGACTTTGAGTTGAGCTGTGGAATAAAATATTTTACTAACAGTGCTCAGAAACATGCACTATAATTTTATGGGTGAGCTTAATCAAATTGTGTTGTGAAATATAAACACTCTTTTAAAAACTCTTTATCAAGGCATATGTTTAGTCTCTGGTATCCACTGCTGCCGAACGCCTCCCAGACCCAACTAGATGTCCAAGAAAAGTGTTTGGACTGATTTTCTTAGTTTGCTTGCTTTTGACTGCTTCACTGCCTTTTTGAATTCTGCTGTGTACCCACCCATTGAGGTACAACAAGGTCATTCAGATGACTTCACTCCTGAGGCCACACCACCTCAATGTTTGTGAATGTTCCTTGTGTACCTGCCTAAGGTTGAAAACTTGGGATCGAAACCTCTTTGCGAATATTGTGTTTATTTTAATCCCCATTGGCCCTGCAAATATTTATTTCCCCGAGCCTAAAACAGATTATTTGGGTATTATCATCTTACCTTTTCTGGAAGTTCGCTAAATAGAACTGGTGCAGCGAATGTGCATATTGCAAGAGTGCCTATGCTATAAAATTACACTGGCTGTAAAGCTGTTTGGAGTGTCTGGTAATGAAAAGCACTATATAAATGCAAGTTTTTGTTTTATTCATCTATAATTCTGTTGCTAAAGTAAAGGTGGAGAATGTTGTATCATTACTCTTTAAAAGTTCCATTTATTTTGAGGAGATTAGGGATTGTATGAAGTTACAGTACTTGGTAGTAGGATATAGGACATCAGTTCAAAAAAATATTATTCAAGCACTACAGCAAGATGTTAGCTGCCACTTAGTAATAGCCTTTCTGTTTCTGAGTCCAGAATTCATGGATTCAAGAGACTTGAGCACACATCCAAGCCTAATGCTCCAGTTCCTTTCTGTCAGAGATGGTGTGCTTCTGAGAAATCATGAAACTGAGGCTCTATTTGTCTTCAACAAAAACAGAAATTGCTACAGAAACTCAACAGTTCTTGCAGCAACTGTGGCAAGAGAAAGAGAGTTAATGTTTCCACTCCAGTGGTAAAGAGAGAACAAGATTAGGAAAGTAAACACATGGTAAGAGGAATGGTGTGGGGAAGAGGGGTTCCATTTTCGTGGGGCACTGACATAGTATTGGGATAGGAGGGAACTGTAGCTTTGGGATTGGTTCCACTTGAACCAACCTAGGACCAGGATCCTAGTGGGAAGGCTGAGTAGGGTGGCCATAAGGACTTTAAACTAGTTGGGGGTGGAGGGGGGAGGCTATTAAAGTTTGAGGCATTGGCAGCATCACAGAGAGTATGGAAAGCATCAAGAATCTAACTTCAGGTGGAGCACGTAAAGGGATAACTATGAAAAGGGGAATGGTCAAGGAAGGACTGACGTTCACTTCTGGTCTCCTGCTATAGGAGGGATGTTGTGAAACTTTGAAAGGGTTCAGAAAAGGTTTTTTTCTCAAGAATGTTGCCAGGGATGGAGGGTTTGAGCTGTAAGGAGAGGCTGAATGGGTTGGGGCTATTTCCCCTGGAGCGTCAGAGGCTGAGGGGTGACCTTATAGAAGTTTACAAAATCCATGCCCCTCACGATAAGATGAATAGTCAGGAATTTTTCCCAGGGTCAGTGAGGCTAAAACTAGAGGGCCTAGGTTTATGGTGAGATGGGGAAAAATATAAAGGGAACCTGAGTGGCAATGTTCTCATGCAGAAGGTGGTTTGTGTATGGAATGAGCTGCCAGAGGAATTGTCGGCCGATACAATTAATACATTTAGAAGGTATCTGGATGGGTACATAAATGGGAATGGTTCAGAGTGATATGGGCCAAATGCTGGCCAAAGGAACTGATCAATTTAGGATACCTGGTTGACGTGGATGAGTTGGACGGAGGGGTCTGTTTCCATGTTGTACATCTCTATGATCCTATGTTATACTTAAACGCACACAGCATTCAAATCAAAGTAAATGACCTCATAGGAAAAATTGAAATCGGCAAGTATGACAGTGTGGGCATCACAGATGTGGCTGCAAGCGGATCAGATCTGGAAGCTAAATATCCAAGGATATGTGTCCTATCAAAAAGACAGACGGGCAGGGTTGCCTTCTTAGTAAGAAGTAAAATTAAATCCACAGCAAGAAATGATCTATGGTGGGAACTCATAGGACCTGTGTGGGTAGAGTCGAGGAACCACAAAGGAAAAGAGACTGATGAGAGTTATGTACAAGCCTCCCTTCAATATGCTGGTGGATGAGGGAAGTCAGATGGGTAGCAGATTCCATGAAAAGGAATTTGTGGAACGTCTGTTTATTTGTTTGTTTTTTGGGAGCAGCTTGTGGTAGAGCCAACTAGGGAACAGGAAATTCTGGATTTAATGATGTGTAATAGAGTCATACAGCATAGAAACAGACCGTTCGGTCCAACCAGTCTGTGCTGAACGTACTCCCAAACTAAACAAGTCCCATCTGTCTACTCCTGGCCCATATCCCTCCAAATCTTTCCTATTCACATACTTATCCAAATGTCTCTTAAACGTTGTAATTATACCCACGTTCACCACTTCCTCAGTAAGTTCATTCCATATGCGAACCCCACCCTCTGTGTAAAATATTTGCTCTTCATCTGAGAGGAGGGCTTGATTAGGGAGCTTAAAGTGAAGGAACGCTGAGGGGGCAGTGACTGTAATATGATGGCATTCACCCTGCCATTTGAAAGGGAGAAGCTGGAATCAGATTTAATGGTGTTACAGTTGAGTAGAGGTAACTACGAAGACCTGAAGGAACAGTTGGCCAGAGTTAATAGGGAAATCAGGAACAGCATAAATGGAAAGATAAAGCATACAATGTGGTAAAGATTAATGGGAAGCAGGAGGATTGGGAAGCCTTTTAAAAACCAGTAGAGGATATCTAAAAAAGCAATAAGGAGAAAAAGATTTAAATATGAGGGTAAGGTAGCTAGTAATATAAAAAAAAACACAAGGGTTTTATTCAGATATGTAGAAGGTAAGAGAAAGGCATGAGTTGACATTGGACTACTGGAAAGTAAGGCTGGAGAAGTAATAATGGGAAACAGAAGTGGTGGAGGAATTGAATAGATACTTTGCACTGGTTTTCACAGTGGAAGACACCAACAGCATACCAGGAATTTGAGAGGATGGGGGCAGAGGTGTGTGTCATGGCCATCACTAAGGAGAAGGTGCTGGGAAACAAAGTTTTGAAGGTGGATAAATCAGCCAGACCAGATGGACTACATTGCAGAGGTCTGCAGGAAATAGCTGAGGAGATTGTGGAGGCATTGATGGTGATCCTTCACAAATCAATGGAGTCAGGGAGGGTCCCAGAAATCCCATTGGAAAATGGGTAATGTAACACCCTGTTTAAGAAGGGAAGCAGTCAGAAGATGGGAATTTACAGGCTAGTTAGCCTGACCTTTGTTGTTGCTAAGATTTGAGCCCATCATTAAGGATGGGATTGCAGAGTACCTGGAAGTGTAGGATAAAATAGGGCCAAGTCAAGGCAGATCATGCCTGACAAATCTGTTAGAATTCTTTTGCGGAGGTAACGAGCAAGTTAAACAAAGGAAAGCCAGTGGATGTGATCAATTTGGATTTCTAGAAGGCCTTTGACAAGTTGCCACGCAGGAGGCTGCTAATTAAGTTAGGACCCCACGGTATTGACATGGATAGAGGATTAGCTGACTGGCAGAAGGCAGGGAGTGGGGATAAAGAGGTCTTTTCCAGGATAGCAGCTGATGACTAGCGGAGTTTGCTTGGGTCTATGATGGGACCACAACAATTCATGTTATACAGTAACCATCTGGACGAAGCAACTGAGAGCACTTTTGCTAAGTTTGCCAATGGCACAAAGATAGGTGGATGGATAAGTAGTGTTGAGGAAGCGGGGAGGATGCAGAAGGATGGACAGGCTAGGAGTGTGGGCAAAGAAGTGGCAAGTGGAACATAATATGGAAATTATGCAAGCTTATACACGTTGATAGGAAGAATAGAGGCATAGACTATTTTCTAAATGGAAAAAGGCTTCAGGATTCTGAAGCAGAAAGAGATTTGGGAGTACTAGTTCAAGATTCTCTTAATGCAGGTTTACTTGGCAGTTGGGAAGGCAAATGCAATGTTAGCATTCATTTCAAGAGGGCTAGAATACAAGAGCAGGGAACTGAGGCTGTATAAGGATCTAGTCAGATTGCATTTGGAATATTGAGAACAGTTTTGGGCCCCATATCTAAGGAAGGAAGTGCTGAACTTGGGGGTCCAGAAGAGGCGGCATGGTGGCTCAGTGGTTAGCGCTGCTGCCTCACCGCGCCAGGGACCTGGGTTCGATTCTACCCTTGGGTGACTGTGTGGAGTTTGCACATTCTCCCCATGTCTGTGTGGGTTTCCTCCCACAGTCCAAAGATGTGCAGGCTAGGTGGATTGGCCATGCTAAATTGCCCATCGTGTTCAGAGATGTGTAGATTAGATGGGTTACAGGGGGATGGGTCTGGGTGGGATGTTCTGTGGGTTGGTGTGGACTTGTTGAGCCAAAGGGCCTGTTTCCACACTGCAGGGATTATGACTTTATGATTGTATGTATGTAAGAGGTTCACAAGAATGATTCCAGGGATAAAGGGCTTGTCGGTTTTGACGAGTGGTTAAGGACTTTGGGTCTGTACTTGATGGAGTTTAGAAGGATGAGCAGGGATTTGATTGACACTTGCAGAATACTGGGAGGCTTGGATAGAATGGAAGTGGAGAAGATGTCACTGGTAGCAGAGACTAGGACCCAGGGGCACAGCCTCATAGTAAAGGATGACTCTTTGGAACTGAGATAGGAGGAATTTCTTCAGTTAGAAGGTGGTGAATCTGTGGAATTCATTACTGCTGAAGAATGTGGAAGCCAAGTCATTGAGTGTACATAAGACAGACAAAAATAGGCCCTTCATTAGTAAGGGGATCAAGGGCGATGGGGAAGAGGCAGCAGAATGGGATTGAGAAGCATATCAGCTGTGATTGAATGGTGAGTTGACCTGAGGGGCCGAATGGCGTAATTCTGCTCCTGTGTCTGTTGTCTTATGAGCCACTTTTCTTGAAAACCTGATCACTTATGCTGCTGTTTGTAGGAGCTTTTATTTACAAATTGGCTGCTTTATTTCTGTATTTTACCCTGTCTGTGTTTTTGGGCAGTGATAAAGTACTTGCAGTATGATTGCAAAAAGAGTGGGGGGTTTTTCATGAGGTGTTGACCAGTACTTTTCCCTCAACCAAATATATCACAAAAGCACATTTGGTTACTTACTGTGACTGTTGGAAATTCGAAATATTTGTATGTAGAAAGTGCGGGGAAAACTCAGCTGATTTTGGCAGCATTTGTGAGGTGAGAAATAGAATTAAAATTTGATCTTCTTCAGAACCGTGTTCGCTTACCCCATTTAGTGTTTGTGGGAGCTTGCTGCTTGAAAATTATTTATTTCTGTATTTTATAACAGGGGCTACACTGAAGAGAAAGGTAATTCATTGACTGAAGTGTGTTGGGATATCCTAAGGTTGTGCACAATTTAGACAAGTATATTTTGATTGTTGGGAAGATAAATTTACAGTCTTGATTAAAATTGCTTTAAAAAACTTGATTGTTGCATAACAGAACTGCAGTAGTTATGGAGTCATGGTTATACACCTCCATGCCGACCAGATGTCCTGAACTGATCTAGTCCCGTTTGCCAGCATTTGGCCCCTATCTCTCTAACCCCTTCCTATTCATGTATTCATCAGATGCCTTTTGAATGACGTAATTGTACTTGCCTCCACCACTTCCTGTGGCAGCTTGTTCCATGCATATACCACCCTCTGCATGAAAGTGTTGCCCCCTCGGGTCCCTTTTTTAAGTATACATTGGCAGTGTGAAGTCAGATCTGTGTCACACGCTGAGGCCTGGCTGCTATGAGCAGTGGGAACAGGTGAATGTACGTTTTGAATGCTAGTCAATGATAAAGGTTAAAGGTGTGAGCTGGTGGGATTGACTCTATGCCTAGATGTTTGTATTTACAAAGCTCCAGTTTTAGCTACAAGTTTTTAGTTACTGAACCAACTATAATTATGATCTGTGCAGAAAGGAAGATTGTTTGTTGTATTATTCATTCTTACAGCCCTGGTCACATTCATCTTGTAGATAAGCCATTAATCTGAGCCTTCCTTGTCAACGGGCTATTACAGCTCCCACTGTGTTATTCCAAAGAGGATTTTGGGAGCCTTCTCTGCTGACATGGCCAATGTTTAGTTATCTGTGAACCGATGTTACTTACAAACAGGTTATCTTGCAGCTAACTAATTGTTGTCTGTGGGATCATCTTATGCAGAAGTTGTGCTGCAGCATTCTCAACTGGATACGATTCAGCTGGTAACGAAATCGTCAGATTGTCCAATGGCCAATCACTTAATAGGATTTTCGCAGACATGCTGCAACCCACCACAAGAAAATGTGCAGAGAGTGATAAAAGGAAAGTTCTTTAATTTTTTTTTCACTTGGAGAAAGTTCAAGATTGGGACATGCGCAATGACAGAATGTCGAAACTAAAATATTCTGAACAGTGGACCTATTGGTTGCTTTAGGAATCAAACTTTTTTTTTGTGGGGAATAGGTTGTTAGCTCTATTCACCAAATGTTGGTAATTACATCATTATTAAAATTCCAGTTTGATAGAATAAGCTGTAGGTTTTCATGGACTTTCTAATAGTGATGTTAGAGTAGGGAAGTTGCATTCTCAGTGATTTCAGTGAGAACCGCGGTGCAGCCTGTGGTGGAACACAGTGTGACATACTGGAACTTCAGGATTTCTGTGCGTGCCAGATACCCTGAAGCTGCAGTCAATTTCAGAGGGTAATGACAAATGCTGACAGTTCATCATTATGTAAAGGTTTATACCAATAGTTTTTGACCTAGGAAGTTGGCTGTGTGTGATAAATTGAGGGAATCACAGAATTGTTACAGTAAAGGAGACTATTCAGTCCATTATTTACATAAGACACGTCCTTTTGAGGTGCTGAGGGATTCTACATCTGGCACCTTCACTGGCCTATCCAGACAACCAGTGCAATGTTTGTGTGTATCAACAGTTTGTCATTGTGTGGATGGTGTAAGTGGCAAAACAGACATGCTATCACTAAAAGACAACATCAACAGCATGCTCTGTGGTCGGCTATTGCATTTCATAGAAGCTACGAAAGTGCTGCTTTATAAAGTGCATCTATTTCTTTTATTTCATACTGTTCAACTAACCAGTCCTGCTGGATGACTACTAGCCATTCTTACACGTGTACATTTGACTAATTGATAGCTGGTCCTTCACACAAGACTGCGTAGGTACGGTAGTATTATCACTTATTAGGATAGATGAGGATAATATGTCCAGCAACTCCATAGTAACCAAAAGCTGGTGTTCTTGGTATTAACCTTAAACAGTACGTAGCAGCTACTGTCTGTGTGCGATGCTACAACTGTAAAATGCTAATGTAGAGATGAAGTTACATCAGAAAAACGCTGGGTGATCGAAAATTTAGTATAGCATGGGGGAAACCTGTGTACAGTAGAAAACAAAAGAAAGAGAACTTTATATATGTTCTACAAACAATTGGTGCTTTCCAGAGTAATTTAACTTCACCCATCAAAAGTCTGAATTTGTCAGTGAGACCAGGAAGGTGAAAAGTCACGGATGCACTTACAATGAAGACTTTCAAGGATTCTTGTGTGGCAAATACTGAAGTTAGGTTTGCAGGGGTAATTGGAAAATGATATATTTGAGTTGTTTTTAGAAATAAGTACATAAGAACATGAAGCAGGAATAGGCAATTCAGCCCCTCAAGCCTGCTCCACCATTTCTGACCTCTCAATCTAGAATGGCCTATAAGGAGAAACATTGGCTGTATGTCTACTTTGTCAATCCCTTTACCATCTTTTATGCTTTAATTAGATTCCCTCTCATTCTTCCAATCTCTAGTAAGTGTAGGTCTAAGTTGCTCAAACTGGCCTCAGAGAGGAGACCTAAATGACAGGTGAAGTGTTTCAACAACTCATCAAGTCAGACACCATCGTAGATTGATTTTTAAATAAAAATGCTGCAGCCCCAGAATGTACATTGGCTGCCCTACACAGTACCTCAGGTTAAAGATCTGAGTAAGGTCAGAACTGCACAATTTTTAGCATTGTTTTGCATTTAAAACTGTACACTCTGTCATTAATCTTGATGCTCTTGTCATTAAAATCCCTCACTTTTTTTTTTGTTTAAATCCTTAGTTTTCTAAACTGACCTGTTACTCAAGGCATTGTTTTCTCCCAAGGAGTGGAAAGTGAATATTTATTTGTATTTCTTGTATCTTGTATTTGCCAAATGGAACTTTGTTTATGGAATCATAGAATCCCTACGGTGAAGAAAGAGACCATTCGGCCCATCAAGTCAGCACCAACCCTTGGAAGAGCATCCCACTCAGACCCACACCCACACCCCCACCCAATTCCTGTAACCCTGCATTTCCCATGGCTAATTCACTGAAACTGTGCATCCTTGGATGCAATGGGACAGTTTAGCATGACCAATCCACCTAACCTGCACATCTTTGGACTGTGGGAGCAAACTGGAGCACCCGGAGGAAACCCATGCAGACACTGGGAAGAAGGTGCAAACTTCACACAATCAGTCACCCAAGGCTGGAATCAAACCTGGGTTCCTGGTGCTATGAGGCAGCATGTGCTGAATCTCCGAGAGAGAGCTGGAGAGGATATTGGATGCATTTACGTTCATAAAACAAAATGAATTATGAAGACATGGTTTACAAGCTCGTTTTTATAATAGCGGACAAGAAATTAGAGGAATGACTGACACAAATTGGTCCACAATCAATTGGTAGAATCCAGATAAATTGTAATATTTATTAAATTGTAAATATTTTCCCAGAAAATTTGAAAAGAAAACTAAGCTCGTATGGCACAGCTAAAGATCCGAATGAGATAATTACCAGCTAAACTACAGTTACAGTGGTGGTAATTGAGAAAACCAGAACACCCTCTCCTCATCCTGGAACGTACCATGGAATCTTTCATACCACCTGAGTAGACAGACAGGTTTATTGACTCATCCAGTTTTCAGCTCATCAACTCATTCAGTTTTCCCTCAAAACCACACTCCAGTATCAACCCAGTTTATTTGCTTATATGTATAGGGTTGGGGGAACTTAAATTTATAACCTCTATCTCATGAGAGAGAGAGAGCACATCTTTGTGTAAAGACCATTGAAAGTAATATTTGTTCAAAAATTTGTTCCCAAGTACTTGGTTGTTTCAGTGACACTGTGCTAATGCTTTCAAAGCCTGCACCACCTTTTTGTGTTGGGCAGCACGGTGGCTCAGTGGTTAGCACTGCAGTGTCACAGCACCAGGGACCCACGTTCAATTCCACCCTTGTGCGACTGTCTGTGTCGAGTACATTCTCCCCATGTCTGCGTGGATTTCCTCCAGGTGCTCCGGTTTCCTCCCACAGTCCAAAGATGTGCAGGTTAGTTGGATGCTAAATTGCCCATAGTATTCAGGGGTGTGTAAAATAAGTGGATTAGACATAGGGGAAATGCCAGGTTACAGGGAAAAGGTAGGGGAATGGCTCTGGGTGGGATGCTGTTCGGAGGGGTGGTGTGGACTTGTTGGGCCGAATGGCCTGTTTCCACACTGTAGGGATTCTATGACTTTCAAACAAAAAGAACTTTTCCATTAAGATTTACATTCTATGTTAATAAATATGATACACGTTTGAATAGCTGGAAACTTTGTGAAATAACATTGATAAATAGTACAAAATATATGTTTTCCCTTTTTTTAGAAAGTAATTTGTACTGAGTTTTGTGGACTGTTTCTGCATAGAGAAACAATTATTTCCATCTTCTAGTTTTGACACCAGTGTAATAAGGGATTAGTACAAGAGAATGCAGTGGTCAATTTGCGAGTCACTCGAGAGACTTTTAGAGGCTGATAATTGAATAAGGTTGAATCTGGTGGCATTGTGATGCCCAGCGATTTAGTGAGTACATGTGCAGTGACAGGTACTTCTACTCTGAGGATTGATTCATTTTTACAATGCGTCAATAGAATTTTTTTAAAATGCTAAAACAAGCCTGGATAAGCCTATTACGGCTTATCTCCGTGTTATTACTGTCAGTCAAAAATAGAAGGTAAAACTTCACTGGTTTCCAATATATGCTGACCTAATTGATAATATTATGATGTTAGAAATTAAATGGTCATGTTATGGCCAAGCTAATGGATATTTTTCAATATTTTTGGTTTAACATCAGGCAAAGCATCACAAGGTGCTCTTCCCATAACTAAATCTGTTTGAATGGTGACAAGAGCTCTTTCAAACTTTGTTATTAACTGCTATTTTTTTTAAAAAATATATGCAAACAGTCCGCCTCCAATTAAGTATGCATCATCTGGTCCATGAGGTAATTTGACCATATGGAACAGATGGAACCTACTGATCAGAGTAAGCTTGGTGTTTATGTCATTGTTAGGTCTGTCGAAAACTGTTAACAAATGAATGCTGTTGCTGGGGTGGGAGAGAAACGCGAGTGGCAAAAATAAATCTGGGAATGGGAAATTTCGATGGTGGGAATAGGTTAAAAGCCTTGTTTACCTTTTTTTGAAAGAGGAGACTTGCGGTGAGTTTACAGAGATTTTTCGGATTATGAAGGCAACTGGTAAATTGTGAATGGTTAAATGCCAGAGTCATGAATTGAAAATCATTAACTTGATTAGAGAACAGATCACCGAGATACATTTTCACCTTTAAAGGCAGTACACTAGTGGCGTTTGTTATACAGAAAGGCCATTAAAACAGACACCATAAGTGGGTTTAACAGACAAATTGCCTGCCTCTCTGGAGAGGAGAATGAAGGGCAGGCAAGTAGACCTACTGCATCAAAAAGGATATGCTTCATTTTTCAAAAGATTGCCCTCCTTTTAGATTTTGATTGAGAAGGTGACCGTTTTGGAAACCGATGGGTGATTTAGTATTTGCAGTGGCACCTTATCCATAAACAGAAATAGAGTGAACTGCAAAGAGAGCAATCAGCATGTGAATCAGAGCACAGGTGCCCCAGCAGATCTAGGTTCGGCATGGCTTTAACATTAAGATATTTAATTGTGTCAGTGTTGCTGATAGATTTGTTGGAGGTGGCTGCCTTTAGTGCTTTCCTAATATAAGGGGAGGCAGGTCCGTTTTAGGGAAGCAAATGTTGGCCTGCTGTTTGGAATGTGTGACAGATATTTGTATGTGGGCAGCGGAAATTTGTGGTGGGTGTGCGTGTTTTGTGGGTGGGGAAATGTGTGGCAAGCATAATTTGTGCGTAGGGAGAGAAAGTTGAGTCAACAGATTAGCTAATCGACCAAATGTTGGAACACCTGATCAGTTACCTGGAGTAGAGGCGTTGAGAGTTTGTGCTGTCACTTGAGGGACATGAGCTAAAGTTAGAAACTTAGCTGAAGTGCTGTAGAATCAATACTGCTCCGGCTAAATTGCTCCAACTGAACCTCTGTGGTAATAAGGTAGCGTGGCTACATTCTACCTAGGGCTTTGTTGTGGTTTTCTGTTGTGGTTATTGCATCATTGCTCAAACTGTCTGGCTGCCTTTTGAGATGCTGCTATAATGATGCCGGTGAAACATGATTCTGCTGCCTTTGCAGGTTGGTCTGCTCACTTTTAAGTGCTAATGTTGAAGTTCAATATCTCCTGGCAACATAGCCTTTGTTCAACCAGCTGGAAAGACAAATATAAAGTGAGAATATCTCTTAAGTAATAATGCTGAAACGTCAATGTGTAATAACCTGTTTTTCTTCACTTGTGGGACATATTACTAAGTAATTGTAAAGAGCTGCTAATTGCCTGTGCAAGTATAATTAACTTGTTAAAAAAAAATTGATTTCTGTTGCTTAAATCTCTTCAGGAAGTGGGAAATGTATATGAATGTGCATTGGGAAAACTGAGTTTTCTTTTTAAGTGCTCCAAGTGATAAAATTAACTTCAAATTTGAAGAAGCAGCTATCTATCTACCTCACAATTAATTTGAAAGTATAAAGAGCCTGGAGACACTGAACTATACGAATCAAAGCTAACAATGTATCAAATATTCACAAATCAAAGTTTTATGCTACAGAGGGTATTTGTTGTTCTACACCACTTCATTCATATTGAACTGAATTAGCAGTTTAGAATGATATAGACTGGAGGCTGTCAGCCTCTGTCCAAAGCACAGGTGAAGGGCAGTCCTGTCCTGCCTAGAGCTCTGTAAGGTGCTACTTGAGAAACCATTTGCCTAGAAGCCACAAAATGGAAGTGAAGTGTGTGCTAGAAAAGAGCAGTGAAGTTGATATTATTCTTGTGTGTGGTCTATGATATCCTGACAACGTCTGGTCTGTTGAATGGTTGCTGTGGGAGTGACGCACAGTCCACGTCTTCTCCTCTACACTGGTAACATGCCCCAACACACTCTATTTAAAGAATTGGAAGAGTACACTTTTTTTAAATAAAGGTCTTAAATACTAACTATCTAAATTAATTATTTTAGAGCATTGTGTTGCATTGCCTCATAAGAACACAAGAACTAGGAGCAGGAGTAGGCCATCCGGTCCCTCGAGCCTGCCCCGCCATTTTAATAAGATCATGGCTGATCTTTTTGAGACTCAGCTCCACTTACCTGCCTGCTCACCATAACCCTTAATTCCTTTACTGTTCAAAAATTTATCTAGCCTTGCCTTAAACACATTCAGTGAGGTAGCTTCAACCGCTTCACTGGGCAGGGAATTCCACAGATCCACAACACTTTGAGTGAAGAAGTTCCTCCTGTCCTCAGTCCTACATCTGCTTCCCTTTATTTTTTGAGGCGACGCCCACTAGTCCTAGTTTCACCTGCCTCCACCCTATCTATTCCCTTCATAATCTTACATTTTTCTATAAGATCTCCCCTCATTCTTCTGAATTCCAATGAATATAATCCCAGTCTACTCGGTGTCTCCAAATAATCCAACCCTCTCAATTCTGGAATCAACCGAGTAAATCTCCTCTGCACCCCCTCCAGTGCTAGTATATCTCTTCTCAAGTAAGGAGACCAAAACTGTACACAATACTCCAGGTCTGGCCTCACCAGGACCCTATACAGCTGCAGCATAGCATCCCTGTTTTTAAACTCCATCCCTCTAGCAATGGCAGACAAAATTCCATTTTGCCTTTTTAATTACCTGCTGCACCTGCAATCCTACTTTTAGCGATTCATGCACAAGGACATCCAAGTCCCTCTGCACAGCAGCGTGCTGCAATTTTTCACCAGTTAAAACATAGTCCATTTTGCTGTTATTCCTACCAAAATGAATGACCTCACACTTATCAACCTTGTACTCCATCTGCCAGACCTTTGCCCACTCACTTAGACGATCTATATCCCACTGCAGACTTTCAATGTCTTCTGCACACTTTGCTCTACCACTCACCTTAGTGTCATCTGCAAATTTTGACACACCACACTTAGTCCCCAACTCCAAATCATCTATGTAAATTGTAAACAATTGCGGTCCCAACACTGAAACCTGAGGCACACCACTAGCCACTGATTGCCAACCAGAAAAACACCCATTTACCCCCACTCTTTGCTTTCTACTGGTGAACCAATCCTCTATCCATGCCAATACATTACCTGTAATACCGTGCAACTTTATCTTATGTAGCCGCCTTTGGTGTGGCACCTTGTCAAATGCCTTCTGGAAATCCAGATACACCACATCCACAGGTTCCCCATTGTCCACCATGCAAGTAATGTCCTCAAAGAATTCCACCAAATTAGTTAAACATGACCTACCCTTCATGAACCCATGCTGGGTGTTCCCAATAGGACAATTTATATCCAGATATCTTGCTATTTCTTCCTTAATGATAGATTCAAGCATTTTCCCCACTACCGAAGTTAAGCTAACTGGCCTATAGTTACCTGCTTTTTGTCTACTTCCTTTTTTAAACAGTGGCGTCACATTGGCTGTTTTCCAATCTGTGGGAACCACCCCAGAGTCCAGTCAATTTTGGTAAATAATTACTAGTGCATTTGCTATTTCCCCCATCACCTCTTTTAGTACCCTGGGATGCATTTCATCAGGACCAGGAGACTTGTCTACCTTTAGCCCCATTAGCTTGCCCAGCACTGCCTCCTTAGTGATAATGATAGTTTCTAGGTCCTCGCCTGCTATAACCTTCTTGCCATTAGTTTTCAGCATGTTATTTGTATCTTCCACAGTGAAGCCACGACACGAAATAACTGTTTAATGTCTCGGCTATTTCCTCATTCCCAGTTATTAAATTGGCCTTCTCATCCTCTAAAGGACCAATGTTTACCTTCGCCACTCTTTTATGATTTACATATTTATAGAAACTTTTGCTGCCTGTTTTTATATTCTGAGCTAGTTTACTCTCATGATCTATCTTACTTTTCTTTATAACTTTTTGTGGCTTTCTGTTGGCCTTTAAAGATTTCCCAGTCTACTAGTTTCCCACTGCTCTTTGCTTTTTTGTATGTTTGTTTTTTTTTACTTTCCTTTATTTCCTTAGACATAGATCATAGATTCCCTACAGTGTGGAAAAAGGCCCTTTGGCCCAACAAGTCCACACTGACCCCTGGAGCATCCTTCCCAAACCCATTCCCCTGTAACCCACCTAAGCTACATATCCCTGAACACTATATGGGCAATTCAGCCTGGCCAATCCACCTAACCTGCACGTCTTTGGACGGAAACTGGAGTACCCAGAGGAAACCCACGCAGACACGGGGAGAATGTGCAAACTCCACACAGACAGTCGCCTGAGGGTGGAATTGAACCCGGGTCCCTGGCGCTGTGAGGCAACAGTGCTAACCACTGAACCACCGTGCTGCCACATCCATGGCTGGCTGTCTTTTCCTACAGTTCTTCCTTATCACTGGAATATACTTCTGCTGAGCACTGAGAAAAATCGTTTTGAAAGTCCTTCACTGTTCCTCAATTGACCCACCATAAAGTTTTTGCTCCCATTCTACCTTAGCTAACTCCTCCCTCATTCCTTCATAGTCTCCTTTGTTTAAGCACAGGACATAGGTACTTGATTTAACCTTCTCACGGTCCATCTGTATTTTAAATTCGACCGTACTGTGATCGCTCCTTCCGAGAGGATCCCTAACTGTGAGATCATTAATTATTCCTATCTCATTACACAGGAACAGATCTAGGATAGCATGCTCCCTCATAGGTTCCGTTACATACTGTTAAAGGAAATTATCGTGGATGCATTCTATGAACCCCTCCTCAAGGCTGCCATGACCGACCTGGTTTGACCAATCGATATGTAGATTAAAATCCCCCATGATAATTGCTGTACCATTTTTACATGCATTAGCTATTTCTATGTTTATTGCCCGCCCCACCACGATGTCATTATTTGGTGGCCTATAGACCACACCTATCAGTGACTTCTTCTCCCTGCTGTTACTAATTTCCACCCGAATGGATTCAACGTTTTGTTCCGTAGAACCTACATCATCTCTCTCACTACCGCCCTGATATCATCCTTAAGAATCAGAGCAACACCACCTCCCTTACCTTCCTGTCTGTTCTTCCGAACAGTTTGATACCCCTGGATATTTAACTCCCAGTCATGACCATCCTGTAACCATGTCTCTGTAATGGCCAGTAAATCATACCCATTTGCCATGATTTGCACCGTCAACTCATCCACCTTGTTTCGAATGCTCGGAGCATTCAGATAAAGTGCCCTTATGCCAGTTTTTGCACCTTCTTTTTGGGTCCTATTACCTCCATTACTAACAGCTCTTGAGTTCTCCTTCCCTTTAACTTTTTTCCTAATTTTCAATGGAGTTGAAGTTTTCTCGTCACCTGCTGCTTTGCCTTACATTAATTGCTATTCTCCCTCTACGCTCACTTCTCCCCCCGACTTATTAGTTTAAAGTTCTATTTACCACCCTATTTAGCCTTTTCGCCAGAACACTGGACCCGGCCCTGTTCAGGTGGAGTCCATCCCAGCGGTATAGATCCCTCCTGTCCAAGAACTGATGCCAGTGCCCCGTGAAAAGGAAACCCTCTTTCCCACACCACTCTTTTAGCTACGTGTTTACTTCCCTGATCCTCGCCTCCCTATGCCAATTTGCACGTGGCTTGGACAGCAATCCAGAGATAATGACCCTTGAAGACCTGTTTTTTAATTTTGTCCTAGCTTTTCATAATCCCGGAACAGGTCTTTTTTTCCTAGTCCTGCCTATGTTGTTGGTACCTATGTGGACCACAACAACTGGATCCTCCCCCTCCCTCTCAAATCGGTCAGAGATGTCTCACACCCTGGCACTGGGCAGGCAACACACCATGCGAGATTCTCTATCCTGCTCTCAAAGGATACTGTCTATCCCCCTGATGATGGAATCCCCTACAACTACAATCTGTCTTTTTGCTCCGCCGTCTTGAATGACGACCTGAACCATGGTGCCATGTTCAGTTGACTCATCCTTCCTGCAGCCCTATTCCTCATCCACGCAGGGAGCAAGTGCCCCATACCTGTGGGACAATGTCAAGGGCTGCGGCTCCTGTGTTCCTGTCTGCAGGGTCCCTCTACCTGCCTCACTCGCAGTCACACACTGCTGTCCCTGCCCGCCGATCGAATTAACATTAATGTACAGGTGTGACTGCCTCCTGGAACACAGCATCCAGGTATCTCTCTCCCTCCCGGATGTGCCGCAGTGTTTGGAGTTCGGATTCCAGCTTATCAATTTTGAGCCGGAGCTCCTCAAGCAGCCAACACTTGCTGCAAATGTGGTCACTGCCGTTCTCAATGGGATCAGCTAGCTCCCACGTCATACAGCTACAACACATCACCTGGCCTGCCATTCCTACTTAGTTAATTATTTAAAATTAATTAGTTTGTTTTTAGTTTTGCAGTGTTCTCTGCACCAGTAGATTTACTCCGTTATATACTC
>NC_063350.1:43932595-44005595 GCF_021869965.1 Rhincodon typus | reverse complement strand
TCTACACCTTGTTATCTAATATTTATTTATATTGATTCCCAGTCTGAATGAATGGAGATGGTTTTCCAGCTCTACACCATCTACCAAATCCAAAAATGATGGTTGATGTGAATGAATGATCAACTAGCATTGTGATGATCCAACATAACATGGGGAAAATGTCAAAGTTGAAAGGAAGCTGTAGATAGGTATATTCCTCACCAACAAACAATGTAAGGTATTAACTGATAGAAGGGCAGCAAGTTTCAACAAAACATATGGGTTTCATTTGTCGCAGTGTTTCAGTGAAAGAAATTCTGTGATCCAGCATTAATTCACCTGAAGCCAATGGTTTGAGTAGAAAAGGAAAAGTATCATGTCTGATGTTATCCTTCTAATCGAGTTGGTCATTAAAAGATTACCTACTAGCCAACTGAAGCAACCTAATGTGAATGTGAGTTCAGTTCCGTAACTTAGCAAGAGTCAAATATTTGGAGTGTGCCTTCCATGGGCTAAATATTATTTAACAGTTTAGTTAGAACGCCAACTGATCAGGTAGGTTCCGCAAAACACTGGCTATCCTCCAGTACCTCAATTAATTGCCATTCTTCAAAATCATACATGTCACCATGTTATTTGGCCACATTACAATGCTATCCCGATGTGCTGCCAAGCACTTTCTAGCATTGGTAATAAGAGTAGAAGCCATGACATTTTCCTCGTCCTTTTGCCACAGGATCATGGAACGAATGTAATTTTGTCATCCAGATGATGAGTTCAGCTAGTTCACCACTGGACTATTAGTCATCCATTGCAGCAACATACAGCTTTAGAAGAACTGATGTCAATGAGCAGGGACTGGGATCTCAAGCACCATAATAAAAAGCTTCCTCAGCCTTAGACCCTTGTAAATAAATAATAATCAATAGTGATGACTAAATCCTTTGATTGTGTTATCACTGAAATTCGTGTGGAAGGCAAAACTGTTAAAGAAACAAGATTTTTACAAAACTGATCACCACAATATGATGCAAGGGAACACTTGAATTCTTCCAGCACATGGTGATCTTAATTGCCACATTCAAAACACTTCAAAACAAAACAATAATTTAACTCCCTGGTGTAGTCATGACACTCTACATTAATAAATTTGCACAAGAAGCTGTTGATTGGGATAGGTTTATGCAGTAATCAAAGTTTCTCCAGTAATAGCAAGAACTGCAGATGCTGGAGTCAGAGCCAATACAGTGTGGAGCTGGAGGAAAACAGCAGGTCAGGCAGCATCAGAGCAGCAGGAAAGTCATCGTTTTGGGTCTACACCCTTCATCTCCAGTAGCTATTACTCTCTTATCCCTGCAATGATATGTAACATAACACTCAAATCCATGCACAGTTTTACCCTACTACAAACAATAGCTAGAAGATACTGAAGTTCATGTACCCAGTTATACTTATTACAATGAAACATTATACATAAAACTAAAAAGATTCTCTAGAAGATTATTTCACTATTTCATTTTCTGTCCTAACATGGCTATTATTTGTGTTGCATATTTTTAAGAACTATGAACATTCAGTGCAATTCCTTTCTTCAAAATATTTTGATGCAAAACAAAGCTACTCGAATTATGATTGGCAACTGTGATTAAAAGTATTTCTGAAGGTTACATTGTTATTGGGAATGCTCGACTGTCAGCCAAACAGCTATTTATCCCCATTTTCAATATTTTTATATCTGGTATACAGGAAGATTCAAATGATTTTTTTTCTATTCACTCACAGAAAATGGGTGTCTTTGGCCAGAATGACATTTATTACCCATCACCAATTTCCCTTGAAAAGCTGGTGATGAGCTGCCTATTTCAACCACAGCAATTTGGGTTGTAGTTACATCCACAATGCTGTTACAAATGAAGTTCCAGGATTTTAATCTCATGATAATGTATGGCTCCAAGTGAGAATGGTGCTTAGCTTAGATGGGAATTTGCAGGTGATGATGCTCCCATGTTTCTGCTGCACTTCTAAATGTTAGAGGTTGTAGCTTTGGAATGTGCTGATGAAGGAGCCTTGTTAAGTTCCTGCCATGCACCTTGCAGATGGCAAACACTGCTGCCACTGTGTATCAGTGGTGAAGGGAATGAATGTTGAAGGCAGTAGGTGGGATGCCACTCAAGCAGGCTGCTTTGTCCCTGGGTGATGTTGTGCTTTCTCAGTGTTGATTGAGCTGTAGCCATCCAGGCAAGTGGGGAGTGCTCTAGCACCATAGTTATTAACATGTCTGATCCAGTTCAGTTTCTGGTCAATGTAACTCCCAAGATGTTGACGGTAAGGGATTCAGTGATGGTAATGCCATTGAATGCCAAGAGGAGATGGTTACATTGTATTTTGTTGGAGACAGTCATAAAGTCGTAGAGGTCTACAGCCTACAAAAAGGCATTTCAGCCCATTGAGTCCATACTGGTCAAAAACAAGCACCTAAATATTCTAGCTCCATCTTCCCTACTTGGTCCACAGCCTTCTATGCCTTGGCGTTGCAAATGCACATCTAAATGATCTTAACTGTTATTAGGAGTTCTGCCTCCTCAACTCTCACAGATAGTGAGTTCCAGATTCCATCTGGGTGAAAACTTTTTTTCCTTACATCTCCTCTGAAACTCCTGACCCTTACCCTAAATCTATGCCAGCCCCCAGTCATTTATCTCTCCACCAAAGGGAAAAGTTCCTTCCTGTCTACCCTATCTATACCCCTCATAACTTTATACATCTCAATCATGTCCCACCTCAGTCTCATGTGCTACAAGGACAAGGAAAACAATCCCAGTCCATCCAATCTCACTTTATAATTAAAACTCTCCAGCCCAAGCAACAACCTGGTAAATCTCCTCTGCACCCTCTCCAGTGCAATCACATGCCTCCTGTAATGTGGATTCAAGGATTGCCCACAATTCATGAATGTCATTTACCCCATAGCCCAGATTGTCTTGTAGCAATATTGTCTTGCTGCAGATGAACACGTGCTGCTTTGGCATCTGAAGAAAGGCAAATGGTACTGAATATTGCATAATCATCACCGAACTTTCTCACTTTTGATCTTAATGATGAAGCATCTGATGATGATGGGCCTTGGATATGATCCTGAGGAAGTCCTGCAACGATGTCCCAGAACTGAAATTATAGACTCCCAACAACCACAACCATCTTCCTTTATGTAAGACTGATGCCCACTCATGAAGAACTTATCCTCCAATTTCCCAGTGACTCCAGATTCACTAAACATCGTTGATGCCATACATGATCAAATGCTGCCTTGATGTCAAGAACAGTCTTCTTTACGTTTTTATCTTCACCTCTGAAGTTCAGCTCTTTTGTACATCTTCGGATCAAGGCTGTAATGAGGTTAGGAGCTGAATGGCTCTGGCACAATGCAAACTGGGCATCAGTAAGCTTGATTGCACTGTTGATGACCCATTCAATCACTTTGCTGATGACTGTGATTCATAACATTAATAAGCAATTATGTATATATCAAATATGTCCTGCTTTTTGTGGACATAGAGTCACAGAGTCGTAGACTTATACAGCAAGGAAACAGGCCCTTCAGTCCAACTCATCATGCTGACCAGATATCCTAACCTGATCTTATCCCATTTGCCAGCATTTGGCTCATATCCCTGTCAATCTTTCCTATTCATGTACCTATCCAGATGCATATTTGAGCAACTTTCCATATTGCCAGGTAGATACCAGTGCTATTGCTGTGCCGGAGAAAATCGTTAAGGAAATGGCTAATCCTGGAAGACATAATGAAAAACAATCATTTTTGTCCTGTGATTTTTCTCTAGGGTTGCTAACAGCTGTGTCCTAGAGATCAGAACTTCCTCTGAAGATGGAGAAAGGGCCACCGAACTTGGAACGTTAACTCTGATTTTTTCTTCACAGATGCTGCCAGACCTGCTGAGCTTTTCCAGCAACTTCTGTTTTTGTTCCTGATTTCAGCATCCGCAGTTCTTTCGGTTTTTATCAATCATCAGATCATGGAGTCATGAGGATTTGCAACTGCAACTCAAATAAAATAAATATTTATAGCTGATGGTAATACTTGTATTTTGTTAATATTTATTCATGGGGTGTGGGTGTCACTGCCAGCATTTGTTGCCCGTTCCTAATTATCCAATTAGGAGTCAACCACATTGGTGTGGACCAATAATCATGTGGATGCCAGACCCGGTAAGGATGCAGATTTTCTTCTCTGAAGAACAGAAGCGAACTAGATTTTATTTAAAGTGACATCAGGCCAGCTTTTTTTTTCTATTGAATTCAAATATTACTATCTACCATGGTGAGATTTGAATCCATGTTCGCAGAACATTGTGCTGAGGTTCTGGCCTGTTAGTCCAGTAACATTACCACTACAGCACTGCCACCCCACAAGTCTGACTAGATATGTCAGATTCCAGAGTGAAATCTGGCTCGATAGAACATACATTCAGATTTTATAGTTACTCACTCTGGTGGTTAGGCACTAAGGGACAGCACGGTGGCTCAGTCGTTAGCATTGCTGCCTTCACAGTGCCCAGGATCTGGGTTTGATTCCAGGCTTGGGTGACTGTGCGACTCCACACAGACATTCTCCCCATGTCTGCGTGGGTTTCCACCAAGTGCTCCGGTTTCCTCCTACAGTCTAAAGATGTGCTAGTTAAGTGGATTGGCTATGCTAAATTGCCCGTAGTGTTCAGGGATGTGCAGATTAGGGGAATCAGCCAGTGTAAACAGGGGGTTACTGGGATATGGTTGGTGCTGGGTCTGGGGAGGATGCTTTTCAGAAGGTTAGTGCAGACTTGATGGGCTGAACACCTCTTTCCATACTGTAGAAATTCTACAATTCTATGAATATATTCACATGAGACTGCAAATTTTCTTACCAAAATTTATTACACAAAATTTAAAAGAAAAATAGCTATTGTGTATAGTATGAGCAAATTCGGAGAATTTTAAACCTAAAAAGTAAAACAAAGCTTTGACTTGTTTCTCAGCAATATCCTCTACACATTCTCAAATCCCAAAGAAATATCACACCTATCTCAACTCTTTCCTTTACTTAACTGACTCTTTCCAATTTTCCTCGAGCTGCTATGACAGTTTTATGACTTCTTTCCAGTCCTGATGGCTAAATCTCTTCTCAGTTCTGACAACTTGAAAACTTGTCACAGCTTGGAGACTTCACAAACTAAGTCCTTTTTTGCTAGAGTGACCATCTTTCTGATTCTTATAGAGTCTTGCAACATAGAAACAGAGCCTTCGGTCCAACCAGTCCACACCGATCATATTCGTAAACTAAACCAGTCCCACCTGGCTGCGCTTGGCCCATATCTCTCAAACCTTTCCTATTCATGAACTCATTCAAATTGTAACTGTACCTGCATACACCACTTTCTCTGGTAGTTCATTCCACACATGAACCACTCTGTGTAAAAAAAAAAGTTGCCTCTTGTCCTTTTTCTGCTCGGAGGAAGCTGGTTTCCTGATTCTTCTGAACTAAGTCAAAAACTAAACTAGTAGCCTGTGGCCTGTTTTCCTTATCTATCATAAACTCAGAAGTATACATAACAACTGACACCACAGGTATGCTAGGCACATGACTGAATCACAGGTTTTCTTCGAAATGACGTATTTCGGTTGCTGGGGCTTTCTCACTTCTTTAAAATAAAACCGTTACCTCAAGGTTTTGAGAAGATTTGTAGCTCGGGTCGTTGATGCAGTTGTTGACTTGCTCGCCGAGCAGGTAAGTTTGTTTGCAGACATTTCATCACCATACTAGGTAATATCATCAGTGCACCTCCAGTGAAGTGTCAATCTGCTTGCTATTTATGTATCTCAGTTTGCTGGGGTGGGTCCATCACTTCTGGATTTGCTTCTTAGTGGTTGGTATATGGGGTCCAGCTCTACATGTTTGTTCATGGAGTTCCGGGTGAGTGCCAGGCCTCCAGGAATTCTCATGCGTGTCTTTGATTGACTTGTCCTAGGATGGCTATATTGTCCCAGTCGAATTGGTGTCCCTCTTTGTCCACGTGTACTGAAATGAGTGATAGTTGGTCATGTCTCTTGGTAGCTAGTTGGCGTTTGTGAACCTTGATGGCTAATTTCCTTCTGGTTTGCCCTATGTAATGCTGTTGGCAGTCTTTGCATGGTGTCTTGTAAATAACATTGGTTCTGTTAGTTGTGGTTGTCAGATTCTTTATTTTTGTTAGTAGCAGTCGGTTTGTGGGTTACCATGATTCCTAGGGGGTGGAGTAACCTGGCGGTCATTTCAGATATGTCCTTAATGTATGGAAGGTGACTAGTGTCTCTGGATGTGCTGTGTCTTCCTGTTGTGGTCTGTTGTGTAGGTATTGGCAGACTATGCTTTTCGGGCAACCATCGTTTCTAAATACACTGTATAGGTGTTCTTCCTTGGCGTTGCGCAGTTCCGGGGTGCTGCAGTGTGTTGTGGCTCACTTAAACAGTGTTTTGATGCAGCTGTTTACGGGTATTGGGATGATTGCTATTGTAGTGGAGTACCTGATCCACATGAGTGGACTTCATTTGTACACTGGTCTGGAGCTCACGGTTAGCCTTATGTTCAAGCGAACCACAAAACACTGCAGCACCTCGAAGCTATGCAAAGCCAAGGAAGAACACCTATACAGCGTTTTTAGAAACAACGGTTACCCAAAAAGTGTGGTCTACCAATACCTACACAACAGGAAGATACAACATGTCCAGAGACACTAGTCATCCAACCATATATTAAGGACATATCTGAAATGACCACCAGATTACTCCGCCCCCTAGGAATCATGGTAAACCACAAGCCGACAGCTAACTGCAACAGCTACTAGCGAGAATAAAGGATCAGACAACCACAACTAACTGAACCAATGTTATTTACAAGATACCATGCAAAGACTGCCAAAAACATTACATAGGCCAAACCGGAAGGAAACTAGCCATCAGGATTCATGAACACCACCATTCATTTCAATACAAATGGACAAAGAGGGACACCAATTCGACTGGGACAACATAGCCATCCTTGGACAAGCAAAGACACGACCGAGAATTCTTGGAAGCCTGGCACGCAAACTGGAACTCCATTAACAAACACATAGAGCTGGACCCTATATACCAACCACTGAGAAACAAATCCAGAAGTGGTGCCACCCATCTCAACAAACAAAGACACATAAGTAGCAAGCAGGACATAACACTGACGCTTCACTGGAGGTGCACTGATGACGTTATCTAGTATGGCGACAAAACGTCTGCAACCAAACTTACCAGCTCAGTGAGTAAGTCAACAACTGCAAAATTGTTACCTTCATGAAACTGAAACTAAAATCCATTTGCCTCTATTTTAAGAAAAATCCAAATTCCAAAAATGATTATATATGTACAATTATTATTAAAGGAACTGCAGGCAAACGCATCATACCTGACTTATATTTGCAATGCAATTTCAATGCCAGAAAAATAATGCAGGACAGATGGGAGACATTGCTAGGATGTAGCTTGGACACTTTATTTAACCAGGCAATCTGCAAAAAGATCAATCTGCTTTAATGGGAAAAAAGAAAGTTAAACTGGTTATGAAAAACAAAAGAACTGCAGATGCTAGAAATCAGAAATTGCTGGAAAAACTCAGCACATCAGGCAAAATCTGTGGACAGAAAGCACAGTTAGAAGGTGTTCTGAAGGGTAATTAGACCCGAAATGTTAACTCTGCTTTCTCTTCACAGATTCTGCCTGACGTGCTGAGTTTTTCTAGCAATTTCCGATTTTGTTTTAAATTTGTTATGCATCATTTTTTATTCTTTAGCTTGATGAGAATACTACGTACATTTAGTGCCATTGCAATTTATTTGCCCCAGCCCTACTTTTCTTCTCCTAAAGATACCAATTCTTCTCAGCTTGCAGTACCATTGGTGTTGGCAGCTGTCCGATACAGCACACTTGCAGCTAATTCTCATGTGCAAGTTTTATTCAAGTGTTGTGAGGCCATTTACAGGTGAAAGACCATCACTACCAAACCACATAACACTCTCAGTATTCGTGAATACAGGAAAACTTACTGATTTCTTGGTAGCCCAGGACTCCTGTGATCACATTTAATACCTCTAATTGTCTTGATAATTTTAAGTAATATCTGAACCTTAAATCATTCCACTCTCCATAGTTAATACTTGATTTGCTGGGCATCCACGTATAAATCCACCCTGGATGTGAATAGCTAAATGCGCAGAACAAGACAAAACATTTTAAAATCTTCCCACTCTCCATGACACAGGATCACAGTTAGCAAGTAGAGAGACCTGCAATAAAATTTTGTTTATGCTTATTTTAATATCTGGACTCCAAAGCTCAGCCTAAGAGTTTAATAAACACCATTCCATCATAGTACATTTAACAGATTTAAAATTATCTATCCATTTTAATTCTAATCTTTGATTCCCAGTTTTCCAATTAAGAGTTTTGCTGCGAGTTAGAAACTTCGATTACAATATTTGCTTAAAATTTCACAAATTCAGTGAATGAAGGATTTCGAGATACTTTGACATAAGGTGGAAGTTTTTCAATTTTGCTGTGAAAAGTAACCTTCACAAGACATAAGCATTTGTCATGTTTACTCTATTCCATTTTGCCTTGATCTTAGAGTAAAACTTTGAATGAGTTCTTAATTGCAGTGATGTGCATTTTGCCAAAAATATTTGGGTCCACACTCCAATCATATTGTACTATAAAATGTAGTTTTAGCAGGTATTTGTAAATTTGAATCAACTGTTTAAACAATGGAGGATAAAGTTTAAACACATTATTGACAATCTAGGACACCGTCTCTTATTCTATAAATGACCGTTACAAGTTAATCTAGCTCCAAATATGAATTTTTTCTCCTTAAAAGTCAGGATATAGTGACATTCTCATGTCTGAAACTATTTATGAATTATTATGCTGGTTGCTGAAAACTGTCAGGAAAAGTAAATATTACACCTAGTCTTTAATGCAAGGTTTTCAATTCTGATAAGATTACCCCATGTATCTGGGAAATTGCAGGCCAATTGATTCTTTTTACGTTTATATTTGTGATGTTAATTAAAACTACAAGTCTTGTTAGGCACTGAGCTGGGCGCTAAACGATTGAATTTATTTTTCAGTGTAGATTGCTCGAAATCGGTTCCATTTTTACACCACTCTTCATCTTTGTGCTGCTTTGCAATTTTTAGCAGGAAAGAGGCCATGCATCACCTTCAGCATAGAGGGAAGTGTGGGTACACAACTGCTCTGGATCAGCATCAGGAATTGTGTAAGAAACCGGCGAAAAGTAGCTATTCAGTTCAGTACTTCCCATCCGGAGCACAGACTATATTTCAAACTCAGCTGGCAAGGGTAAAAAATGCCTCCCATTGGTATATACAATGAAATTCACTCCTTGATCGGTATAGTGTATATTGTGCTCATGTCCACTGGATCTATCTGAGATGCCTTGGGTAGATTCACTGCCACCAATCCTTAGCTTTGGCATTAGTCTAAGTTATTGATAGCAAGTTGGGAAGAATATCCATTTTAATTCATCAGCAGAAGACGGGCTCAATCTTGGTAAACAGAATAGATTCATTACAGAATACTTAATAGCTAGTTACATTACATTTGAATGACATAATTGTCTGACAAGAAACCATCAGGCTTGACTTAAGAGTAACATTACTGATAGCTAGAAGGACACAGCACTAGAACTGGCCTTGCAACTTAGAACAATAGGCACAAACACTGGTTAGCTCCTTTCAGGAAAGGTCCCTTGTATTCTGAGGGGTGGAGTTTATCTCAGAGTCAGTTAACCCTTTCAGGTACAAACAGTCTTATACAACATATCCACCAAGCCCTTGTTTTGTTATCAAATCATTTGTACAATTGTTTTAAATAAGTAAAGTTGGTTTACCAAATAGATTTAACACAACCCCATCTCCCCTCCACACTTCCACAAGTCTCTGACTTTATAAATGGCTGATGACTTGGTTGGGAAGAGGTCTGCTGCAGTTCATTGCTAAACTGGCACAATTGTGAATCTTTGATCCCCTGAATGCCCTTTGCAGAGGATGCTCTCTGGCATCCATGTTTCTGTTGAATGTTGGCTCGCCTGAAAGATCTTAAGTTTTGTCAAACGATGTCAGGGAAAGTAGTTGTGTTACTGAAATAAGTAATCTTTTTACATTACAGTAAGGTTTCAACCTTCCTGCCAAGTCAGAAGGAATGACACTGGATTTGAATCGTTAACTCTGCTTTCTCTCCACAGAGATGCTGCCAGACCTGCTGAGTTTCTCCAGCAATTTCTACTTTTGCATCTTGTCAGAATAACAGACTTGATTTATGAGTAAGTACTGTTAGCCACACGGACTTGGCACTAGAACTGGCCTTACAACTTAGAATAACAGGTGCAAAAGTAGTTTGACGTGCAATAATATAAAAGATTTCAGTGCATGGAATTGGGCATGGGAGAAGACAGTACCTGAAAGAGTTTGCATATATTAAAAGGTAAGCTCCGCCCATCACGATATGGAAGATGTCCTGGGCGGAGCTTATCTTGCGATACATGTAAACTCTTTGGAGGTACTGTCTTCTCCTATACTCAATCCCATATGCTGAAATCCTTTATATCACTGCACTGTCAAACTATTCTTTAATATTACATATACAGTTCTCATAGGCAGCTGAACACCCTGCAAAAGCTTTAGTTTTGAAACAGAATGAAAGAACATGGGGTTAAAATTCAACCTTTATCTGAGGTTTCAGGAAGGTAACAGTAAATAAATGTTAGCAAGTTTCCTATTTACAAAGGAGAGCAAAAGTAAAAGAAAAATAGACGTGTCACAACAGCCTATTGACATACGCCGCGATTTAGTGGCTATAGGTCACCACACGATGGAGCCGTCAAATTCTGGCTTTGACTGCAAAGCAGTCAACAAGACAAAGCTATATTAGTATGAGGCAAAGGGAGGAAAAAAAACAAAATTGACTAGATATGTTATGCCATCAGCCAGATGCAGCGGCAGCCATTGTCACTTCCTCTGCACAGGCAGAAACAGTAACGTTTAATCGTCTCCCTGTATAACCAACAGTTGCTGAACATTTAGATTAAATGCAAACAGCAATAGTCCTCACCCAACCACAAAAGATAAACTGCTTTACCTGCCCGCCGCCACACACACACACCATAAAAAAGTATACAATCATGGAACATTACAACTTTACGATCAGCCTCCTGCCATTTTGCAGCAACAGCAAAACTTTGAGCTATTCTTCGTTTCCAACACTGATTCAACACGAAAGCAAATTTCAATAATATTGACTATGTCCAACAGCTGAAATATATTTGCATAGCGCAGGTTATTAAAGGGTTACTTTAAACGTCAGTCAACTTTCCACAACAGGAACTGATCAGCACACGTACTTCCCCGTCCCTCTCAGTCGAGCTTAACCTGCTTATTATAGCTTGTAAATGAGTTTTTTTCCGAAAAAAAAAAATTCCACTTGTGCAGTTTACTGTGAAATTCCCCAAAGGGCCAAAAACCCATGGACTGGAACATTAATTGTGAGGGTGGGAGAGGATAAATTACATCAAAGTGTGAGAGTGTTTTCTCTCGTTAAAAAAAGTTCTGGTGGTTACAAAATTAACATTTCAGTTTATCTCCACAATGACTTTGCTAAAAAAAAGGATGAATTAGCGACAAGAGGAATTTCGCCCTGTGGCTGCACCCGTTAGCTGTGGACGCTGGGTTAAGCTACAAGCACCTTATTGTCACTTACGCAATCAGTCAACATCTTGAAATGGGTTAAACACAGGAGACGGCAGAAAACAGGTCGGCGCTTGGGAAATGGGTCACCGATCTCCATCTTCCCCCACATCCCACCCCGCTCCCCGCCATTGCCGACAACAGATTGAGAGATACGGGCGACATCTCCTATACCAGGTCTAGCACACCTTCACCTGATAACACAAGACGGGCACTTTTGGGGAAGTTATGTGTGGGGAAGTGGAGAGAAAGGGTGGAGGTTATACACATCTGCCCGGCGACAGTCGTATCAATGACTTCTCGGCAAACACAATTACACTTCCGGATCGCCTGTGAAGACTCCACTTAGTCGGGCTGAGTTGCCCTGAACAGCTGAATAATTTAGGGCCGAACCAGGCTGGCTTGTCACTGCTGCTCCAAGTGGGGTGGGGGAAGAGAATTGCACCCACTGCGATCGCTAACCCCCTTCCAGATGGTTACACCTCCTCATGGTACTCTAGCTATAATAACCAAAATAAGGTGGGTTGTCACCCCCAACCTCCTTGTCCACTGTACACCAGGGGCTCTTTACCTGCCTTTCTTCCTGCTTTCTCCCCTGTTTAAGCTTCACGCCCGGTGAACGCTACTAAGCGATGGCGGCAACAATGAAGCGAACCGGGTCCATTTGAACAGAGAGAAAACAGAACAAATGTCACTTCAGGCAAAACAATTGCATCGATTTCAGTCTGTCCTGCTCCTACGGTGTTTGTTTCGAGGGCTCTGCTCCTCAGTCGACTGCACGATGGTCCTCTCCCTCTCGCTATATAAGATGCATCCGTTCAACACCCACATCACTGCCCCGTCAGTTTCGTTTCTCACTCGGGTTTTTTGATCCGAAACAACCACCAAGACTGCAATGAGAGACAGTCACCTGATCGGCTGAATCACCAGGCGGCCAGCTTGCTAAAGGCGAGTCAGCCTGTGTCAGGGTCATCTCGCAGGAGACGACAACCCCATCTTGGTAAAGGAAAATGCTAAGTGGCCTATATAAATCACAGTTGCCAGGCGAAACAAACCAAGTGTTGCAGAAACGAATCAGAAATCGAAACTCCAGTCATTGCATAAATAAATTTTAGTTGTGAAAGCAGAAAAAGCAATACCAGAAAAATGTACATTCAATATTATTATTGTACTCATAAGTTTGGATAATACGAAGATCTCCTTTTATATTGTTTAGCCTTTCTTATCTATAACTACTCACCCCTAAGAAAACAGTTCATTTTAGCACAGATTTGTTTTAAGTCCATGCAATAAAAATGATAGGGAAGACTTGTTTATTATCTTTTATGGCCTACTTCAGTATACTTCCATTTAGTAAGGGAATGTGATGCGTACGGGTACATTTAAATTAGGAGCAGAAAATTAGGAGTCTTTCAATGGTTGACCTATTTGTGTTTTGAATTCCACATTCCCATCTACCCTTGATAATCTGTGATACCATTGTCTCACAAGAATCTATCTACATCCACCTTAAAAATACTCAATGAATCTGCCTCTGATTTCTCAGGCAAAGTGTTCCAAAGTTACTCAACCCTCTTTCCTAATAGGGCAACCCCAAATTTTTAAACAGTACTTCCTAATTCTGGACTCCGCTACAAGACAAAACATCCTTTCTATGTCCACCTTGTCAAGACTATTCAGGATCTTCAATCCACTTCAATTAAATCATCCCTCACTTTTCATAACTCCCGTGGATTTGAGCCCAGTCTATCCAACTTGTCCTCATACCTGCAGTTGGGGGGTTGACTTATACCTTCTCTGAATTGCTTCCAATGAATTTCCATTGGGCTGGTGGGGTAAATAGGGGAGATAAAGGAGATAGATGGGCTGGATGGGAATGTGAGGAAGTTCAAAGCCAATGAAATTGACGAGGAGGGCTAACAAGAAGAGAATGTGTAAAAGGTTTTCAAGAAGGAGTTATATATAGTTCTTATGGCCAAAAGGAGAAAGCAGGAACAAGTTATTGAGCTGGATGATCAGCCATGATCGTATTAAGTGGCAAAACAGGCTTGAAGGGTCAAATGGCCTACTCCTTCTTCTATTTTCTATGGTTTTAAATAAAGGGACCAATAATGTACACAGTGCTCCAGATGTGGTCTCACCAATGTTTTGTACAACTGAAGCATGACATCTTTACTTTTATGTTTCACTCTTCTTTTAATAAAGGATAGCATTCCAATAGCCTTCTTAATTACTTGCTGTACCTGCATATTAACTTTTAAAGACTTGTGCATTCAAACACCTAGATCGTCCTGTAACTTGGAATTCTACAAGTACATTTTGTCATAGATTTGAGAGATGACACCTAATTAGGCAGAGGTGGGAGAATGGTTTTGGACAATGCTTAAGAAAGGATGGTGTAGCCCTGCTGTGACAGTGAATTATGGAGATAGGGCAGTGTCTTCATGTTTACAGAAGGCTTCTATTTGTTTTTCATCACTAAACTATTTGCTTTGTTAATTATCAGACTGTAAGTTTGAGCTAATATTTGGGACCATTAGTTCCCACTCTGCATGAAGAATTTGAAACAAGCATTAGCAAGTTTATTAAGTAGAAATTACATGTAGAACAATAAAATGGTACTTACCAAAGCCAAACTCACAATCTGTTCTCACAAACATTGGCTCCCAGCTCTCTGGTTGATTGCGGTGCTGTTTCCTGTTCTTGCTGACTATAGTCCATCGTTTGCGCGTTCGGTTGTGCATCGAGGGACAGAAGACACTTGTTATGGACATTTTTAGTCAATTAGTTCAAACATATTATGGCATACCTCTGAAGCTGATGGACTTGAACACAGGCCTTCTGAAGCAAAGGTAAGGATGCTACCACTGCGCCACAAGAGCTCCAGTTTAAACAAAAACCATGGTGGTCAATATGGTTCTCAACATCATGACCCTGAGATTAAGGGTCTTATGCTCTAACAATTGATCTGTAAGACATTTTTGGATATGGCCTTGTGCTATTGATTAGTTTATTCTAGAGAAGGGTGAAGGCTAACTTTAGCCAACCTGATTAGTCTACAATTACTCCATCATTGTATTGTAAAACTTACATGTCCCTCATACATGACATATTTGTTTATTAAGCAGGAAACCCTTTAGCTAATGTAATAAACAGAACACTTCTTCATTTTTGCTAATGCCTTATTATGGAGCTCAGCAGCTGAAAAATGCTTCTCCAAGCTTTCAATCAGTCAAAGGTCAAAATACTTCCTGGCCCAAGCTTTTACAACAACTTGAATTTTCTTTCCACTATCTTCCATACATTGGAATCTTACATGGACTAATTGTTCAAAAATTATGCTTACATTCTCAGAAAATTCTGAATACTACTTCCATACTAAATTTCTATGTCATGATACCCTGGTCTGTATCAAAACTTCTACTGTATATTGACTGTGAAGTCTGCTGCATTACACTTACCATCCTTTTTCTCTCTGTGGCTAACTGAGAAAAACCAAGCTCCAATGTTTAACTTTGCTTATACATTGTACCATATAGCTCTCAACTGTTACAAGATTTGGGTCAGCTCAATCTCAGGAAACTCAATAATTAACACACAGAAGTAAGCCACCTCACAGAATCTTGTCACTGAGGGAGCACCTCAACGAAGCACCAGATTAGGATCAAAACATACATCACATCCTGTCGTCAAACACAACACAGATCAAACACAGTGGTAAGAAGTAGTAGGGGTGGATTTTTTGAAGATTTAAAAATACAGTTGCACCCTAGTTGCTGAATGTGCTGAGTGTACGTGTCTAAGTCTGGAAATGGGTTTTAACATGAATTTCCCACTATCAATATCCTGGGGGTTACCATTGACCAGAAACCTAACTGTACTAGCCAAATTAACACACTAAGAGTCCTGCAGGGACTGTCTTACCTCCTGATACCTTTGAAAAGACACAAGTCAGGTGTGTGATGGAACAGTTCCCACTTGCCTGGATAAGGGCAATTCCATCAACATTCAAGAAGCTTGATTCCATCCTGGATAAATTTGATTTGGTACCACATCCACTACCTCCACCAATGATACTCAGTAGTAGCAGAATGTGCGACCTCCAAGATGCACTGCAGAAATTCACCAAGGCTCCTTAGACTACACCTTCCAAACCCACGACCACTTGCATTTAGAAGGACAAGGACAGTAGTTATATGGGAGCATCAATACCTTCAAGTTTCTCTCTAAGCCGCTCACCATCCTGACTTGGAAATATATTGTCATTCTTTCAGTGTCGCTGGTTCAAAATCCTGGAACTCCCTCCCTAGTTAAGGGTCTACTTATAGCACATGAACCGCAGTGGTTCAAGAAGACAGCTCACCACCACCTTTTTAATTAGGCATGGGCAATAAAAGATGGGCAATGCCCACATTCCATGAAAGATTTAAAATAAAATGTTAAATAAATGATAGTTTTATGCATTGTGTTGAAAGGTAAGAATATGGACATGAGTATTAAGTATAGACATGATGAGGATATATGTTCAGCTAAGACAGTCTCTTGTGTGACAGGTGCACATATTTTTCTAGTTCACAACAGAGGGTTTCTTCCATTACCTTATTACACCTGCAGCCCTTCATTCTCTGCAGGCTCTGTAAAGATGTCACTTTGCAAGACAAATTATTGAAACATCATGAAACGACAAAACTTAGAAACCTTTCATATTCTATATTGATGTCACCCACATTATCAAATGTTTTTGATGGTAGTGAGTACATGCACCTCAGATTAATTGCTGGTGTTTTGAAAGGTGTCATAAGCAATGGATGGGTTGGTTGAGACCACACTTAGCATCTTCTTTGCAGCTTTGATCTCTTTACATAAAAAAATATACTTGCCATAGAGGGAGTGCAGCAAAGGTTCACCAGACTGATTCCTGGAATGGCATCTTTGTCTTTTGAGGAGAGACTGAGCTGACTAGACCTGTAGCCACTGGAGCTTGGAAGAATGAGAGAGGATCTCATTGAAATGTATAACATTCTGACAGGGCTGGACAGACTGGATGCAGAGATGAGGTTTCCCTGGTTGGGGGTGAGAAAAAGAGATTGGTGGGGGATGAGGGGAGGTTGGAGGGTCATGTCCAACCAAGGGGTTCACAATTCCAGCATATAGGGCAAACCATATTGGACTGAGATGGTCAGAAATTTCTTCACTCAGAGGATAATGAACGTACAGAATTCTCTACCATAGAAGATTGTGGAGCCCAAGTCACTGAATGTGTTTTAGGAAGACATAGATTCCTCAAGACTAAATGCACAAGGGGTGTGGGGAGAGGGCAGTAGTATGGCGTTGAGATTGAGAATCAGCTATGGTCATGTAGACAGGCCCACTCTTGCCCTTATTTGTACGTTCCTGTGAATGCAGAGGATAACATACGTGCCCCAGGATCCACCATGAACCTTCCCTTCATGATCTAATTTGGGATATTCGAGATTGTATTGAAGCAAAAACATAGAAAGACGGGTTCTTAGGAGATTTTTTAAACCATAGTGTAACTTTGATGGGAGAGCCACAGAAGCCCCTCAAAAGAAGTGCAAGCAATGTAAATGCCATTTCCTTTGGGTTTCTGCAATCCTCCTGCTGCAGTTTCAGTAGACGATGGGAAGGTAAACTAATCCCATAGTCAAAGGGAGATGCATTCTCTGATGTTGATATTCACACATTAGGTTCCAATCCCACACTCAGGTACACTGAATTGCAGCTAAAACACTGACAAAACCCACTGGTATCAGGCATTATACCAACCTGTACTCAGCAACATATCAGACCCTATACGACCCCAACTCCCTTGCAAGGAAAGATCATAAATCTGACAAATCGTGCAAAGGATGAGATGAACACATACAGGCTTCAGTTTTTAATTACTTTTATAAATTGTCACAGTTTCTTATGAAAGCCTGTAAAATCCTTCATGAATGCAAAGATAACAAAATAAAGTCACGTGCAATATCTCTGCCAGTTTATTGTTATATTTAACAGATCAGGCACATAACTAATAATCAGGGAGCGTATACCCGGTAACAATTATAAATGGTAATGATTTGAATAGATAAGGAGAAGAACGTCACATTCCACTGCAGGAGAGAAACAAAATTAAAGCAAAGCTGTTTGATATCAGTTCTTTACATTCAGATTCTAGGATACTGTGATTATGATACAAAATTAAGAACCTTGCGTTAGGCATAATGCACAGCCAAAAATAAACTGTAAATACTCAGCAGTCATTTGTACAGAGTTGCAGAGTAAAGGCTTCAGGTTCATGACCCTGTATCATAAGGAAATACAGTAAAATAATTTATATCCCACCAGGGCTAAATTAATATCTTCCTGGTTCTTCCTTTCAAATTTAATGTTAAAAATCATATAAGCCTAGCTAAAAATTAGAAAAACCAACGTTTTGACTGAGTAGTGAATAAAGGATAGATATTTAGGAAAAAGAAAGGGGCAGTTTAAGATATTCTGTTTTCATGCAGGAAAGGAGGCTGGCCTACCAGAAACTGTAGTTGAAGCAAAATCCATAATAGCTTAAAAAATGTAACTGATAAAGATAAATATTTAAAATATGGTGGAAAAGAACACACAATAGAACTAAGTAAACATCAGCTTTAAAGAAAACTACAAACGAAAAGGCCTAGATAACCTCCTTGCGCAATATTTGATTCACACATTCCTGACACCTCTGACTCTGCGCATGCGTCAATTTCCAGGCTGGGATAAAGGGAACGCCGGCACATCACGTGACAGTACGCGAGCGCGCGATGACGTAAACCGTCGGCCTGCGACAGTCCGTTGAAGAACCGCCAATAGCGAGCGAGCGACGGGCAGGAGCCGTCCAATTGGAGTGCGGGCTCTGTTAAATGGGTTAAAGTGCGGTGGATTTGAATTTAAACGGTAGAAGGAGCAGAGTGAAGCGGGCGGTGAGATAGGCAAAGAGAGTGGTAGGTAGGCTGATTGTAAGGAGGGGGTGGCCGGGGGGGAAGAGAGAAATGGAGGTGAGGGCTTTGGTTAGTCGCCTCTTCAGTGCTGGGGCTGGAAAAGGCCTCCCACTCCGCAATGGTCTGTGTTCTTAACCGTGATCTGGCTACCCTTCCCCGTGCCTTTGGGGCCTTGCTGTAGCCTTCTCCAGTTTTGCTCCAATCTCACCTGAATCTGAGGGAGAGGGCAGTGGGGCAGAATTCCCCCTTCCTCCCCGTCCTCCCCTTCCCCCCCGTCCTCCCCTTCCCCCTTCTCCCCCCTCAATCAGGCCCTAACTTGTGTGTCAGGGTCAAACTGGGGATGGCAAATTGGAAGGGGTCAGCCCTTTCTTCCCCAAATGTCGAGTCACCATATAACTCCTCCTTCACTGGGATCTTTCCATGTAGCATCCGATTTGGTGGCTATCCATTGTGGTGTATTTGGATTTGGTTAAATAACTTAGCCTTTCAAATTCTTAATGGCTTAATATTAACTCGGCCAGTGATAAATACTGGCTACTCTGTTAGAAATAGAAGGAGCACATCGGAGGTATTTATGGGTGCCGAGAAAATTTCACTTGTTTTGCTCTTTGAGCTGAAGTTTATGTTGCTGGTACATTGTGGGACGTAATCTCCCATTTTTTTTTTGTTTTCTTAGGCTGGATTAATTTAATTACGTGGGAAATTCGTTTCTTTGAGTTTTGTTGGCGTTCATCCAGTATTACTCGTGATTCTGCATGATAACTTCAATCAATTACAAGATTGAGTGATAAACTGCACTTTGTCTCTTTTTACTCTTGTGTGGAGATTGGCGTGAAAAATGCATAGGAACAAAATCAGAAACTGCTGGAAAAACTCTGCAGGTCTGACAGCGTCTGTGGAGAAAAAGCAGAGTTAACTCTTAGCATTCAGTGACTGCGCAGACTTTTGTCTTCAGTGGTGCTGATGCTGGCTAATCGCCAAAAAAAGTCTGCTACAGCACAGACCAGCTGGGTTGGTGGGGGTAGGAGGATGCTTTTCAGCATAATGAAACGTGGCTGCTGTTGAGACTTTAACTTGTGTGAGGTGGTCCTGTTTTGTGGGATTTTTTTCAGTAGTAGTTGTTTTTGCTTTTTATTCAAGCCCTTGCAATAAAATGCAGAAGGCATCACTATACATTCCTGAACCATTTGTATTTCTAATGTTTTCTAATTTGTGCCATCTCTACCCACCAAGTGCAATGCTATGGATGGGCAACCCTCTTCATGGATGTGAGGAGTGAGAAAATTTACAGGGAGAAAATGGTGACTTTTATTAACTGCTAGTGTGTGCATAAATGGATCTCTTTAAATTTTAATTCTGTTCTTGTGTGGGTGCATTCCAGCACACAGGATTTCGTTTTTGGCTATTTCAATGAGACAGATGCACAGTGGGTTTTGACCTAGAAACTAATTCTCCAGGAAACTGTACGTGTTTGGTGCTGCTACCCAGAGCTGCCTCTACTTGGAATTGAGGAAATCATAGTTTTGTGACTTGGGCTTTGATAGCTTTTCAAATAACTTAAGTTCTGCAGTGGAAATTTTGAGCCTTCATCTACCTGTCTTCCAGATAGAAGAATATTATAAAAAGCCTAATACAGTATAATAACTTCTTAATTTCTACTTGCAGGATTTTAGATTACAAATGGAAAAAAAGGTTGCAAGCCAAGGAGGACATGCTGGAAAGGTATTTTTGCTGCCAATTGAAATATTAATTATTGGTTATGATGGAGATGAACTATTGAATAACTTAATAGTCAGAGTCATTGATGTATAGCAGGAAAACAGATCTTTGGTCCAACTTGTCCATGCCAAACACATATCCTAAATAAATCTAGTCCCATTTTGCCAGCATGTGGCCCATAAACCTCAATCCTTCCTGTTCATATATGCATCCAGATATCTTTGTAAATGTTGCAATTGTACCAGCCTCCACCACTTCCTCTGGCAGTTTGTTCCATACATGACCACCCTCTGTGGAAAAAGTTGTCCCTTTTAAATCTTCCCCCTTTTTGCCTTCACCTATGCCCTCTAGTTTTGGACTCCCTTACCCTGGGGGAAAAGACCTTGACTATTCACCCTATCCATACCCCTCGTGACCTTTTAAACCTATATTAGGTTACCCCTTGGCCTCTGACACACCAGAGGAAAATAGCTCCAGCCTAGTCAGCCTTTCCTTGTAACTCAAACCCTCCAACACTGGCAATATCCTTGTAAGTCTTTTCTGCAGCCTTTCAAGTTTATCAACATCCCTCCTATAGCAAGGAGATCAGAGTTGAATACAGCATTTCAAAAGTGGCCACACCATTGTCCTGTACAGCCACAACATGTCCCAACTCCTATACTCAGTGCAATGACTTTTGAAGACAAGCATACCAAATTTCATCTTTGCTAGCCTGTCTACGTGTGATTCCATCTTCAAGGAACCATAAACCTGCTCTCTAAGGGTTTTTTTGACAACACTCCCCAGGATCTTGCCATTAAATGTGTAAGTCCTGCCCTGATTTGCTCTACCAAAATGTAGGACCTTGCATTTATATGGATTAAACTCCATCTGCCACTCCTTGGCCCATCTTTACAAGGTTCCATTGTATTCTGAGGCAACCTTCACTGTCCACCACACCACCACTTTTGGTGTTACCTGCAAATTTACTTACCGTGCCTCCTATATTCACACCCAAATCACTTGTATAAATGACAAAACAGTGGATCCAGTACCTGATTAGAAATTGTTCAGTAATACAAAACCTGAATGTTTCTGAAAAATTGCATTCTGTAAGGCAATACATCTAAGAATGAGTCCTCTTCTCATAAGAGTGGATTGGTTCACATGTAAATGTGGACTTCTGTTTTTATCAGTCACTTGGTGAGGTTTCCAGATTTCTTGTGATCCAGACATGATACCCCAGATTATTGAGCTCCTGGTTGAGGAGGAATGAACTGACTCCCCTTTTTTTTTTCACTTTCACAGCACACCCCCACTCCATGAAAAAGTAACACGTGCACATAGATTAGAAATTTGGAGCGAGTCCAGAAAAGAGAATTTATAAAAGACAGATGCGTTGGTGTCTGAATTTTGAAGTTGTGGCAGTTAATATGGGTGATAATAATAACATATTTGGTAAATAAGCAGTTGATTGAGATTTAGCTTTAAGTTAACTGAAAAGGCTTTTGTCCGGCTTCTGACTTCAGTTATGCTTGCTTCTGGTTTCCAAAAAGAGACACTCCCTTTTTATTTTGCCAATTAAATCAAAGATGACTGTTTTCTCACTTGTGACCCTTGCAATGTACCTTTTTTGTCCAATAGCACCCACAAACCAGATTTGAAACTGGTTTGTAATCCCTGGTATAACCAGGTGTAGAGCTGGATGAACACAGCAGGCCAAGCAGCATCAGAGGAGCAGGAAGGCTGACGTTTTGGGCCTAGACCCTTCTTCAGAAAATACTCCTGCTCCTCTGCTGCTTGGCCTGATGTGTTCATCGAGCTCTACACCTGGTTATCTCAGATTCTTCAGCATCTGCAGTTCCTACTATCTTTGTAATCCCTGGTGTTGCTTTCCACTTTCAAGAATACACAAACATTGTCTTTATCCAAGTTTCTGTCTTCTCCCCTCATGTTCACAGTCTGAGAACTAATAGGGGTTATAGTTAAATTTTCTGTGCATTTCTTGAAGTCCTCTTCTGGAAGCTTCCTTGATACCCATCAGTTGTGACATTCTAGTCTCTCCTTTGAGACTAGTGACAATTCATGGATCTTTCAGACAGTCACTGGATTGCAATACCCAAAAGTTTCTTTCTTTTGTAGTATGTACACTTTTTTCTAAAAATTGTTGCAAATAAAAGTTCAATATGTCTGCCAGTTATCCATGGTTATGAACCATTGTGATGTTCCTCTTAAACCAGAATTCTTGAAAATTTGTTCTGATGAGTGCAGGATGAAAAGCTTTGGCATTGTCTTTTAATCTGTACTCGGATTTACTGTTTGGTATTCACCTGAGAGTTGAAACAAATGGTTATGATATTTGGTGGGAAGATAAGTGCACATAAAGGGTTCATTAAACAAACTGTGTATTATAAAATATGGGAAAAGATACCAAAGGAATTATTCCAATATTTTAATAACTCAATATTATCGTACCAAAGGACTGGAGGCTGGCTAATCCCCCTATTTCCTTATTAAGGATACAGAACATGCCTGAGAATTGCAGACCAGTTAGTTTAAAGCTGCTGCTGGGAAAAAATAATGGAACTTATAAATGGAGATAATAGAATATTGAATGTTGATTTATTAAATTTCTCTCTGGTATCAAAAAAGCAGATTTTGTGACAAAGTTTAATGGTATTTTTTTCCTTTTTTTTTAGAGGTAGCACAGAGTAGCCAAGGAATGCAATGGATGCAACTTATCTGCATTTTCAAAAGTGCTTTTGAATTTAGGATGTCCCATTTATAGGCTGAATAGTTAGTGTAAAATTTCATGACTAGTAGCCAAATAGATTGTGATCTGGCTTAAAGAAGCAAAGCAGAGTAGAAATAACATAGCTGTTCAGTAGTGTTCCACAAGGATCAGTGCTAGGGCATTACTGTTCACAATTTATATTTGGTGCTTTGGAACTTGGAATCAAAACTACAATTTTGACATTTCTGGTTGGTGCCAACCTCGGGAGGATAGTTGGAGTGCCAAAAATTACAGCCAGGTGCTAACTTGCAGACATTCACTGCAGGTAAGCAAAATAATGCTGGTAGAAAGAACAGGGAACTTGCCTTAAAAGGTATAGTGAAACAATGGAATTGAAATACACATACCAGTCACTAACATTTGACAACTTTTTGCAAGGACGTAAAAGTAAAGCAAGCACCAGGTTTTACGTTTTAGAAGAAACTGAGAAGTTATGATAATCATTAAACCTTGGTTGATGTCTGGAGTATTTAGCATTTCTAGTCACCATTATATGAAAATAGAGCCACTGAAGATTCAGGTGATGTTACCAGGATGATACTAAAGATACAAAATTATGCATATTGAGAAAGGATTGTCAGGATGAGTCTCCTCCCATGGGTGAAAACAAGTGAGGGTGTCCATACACCATATTTTCTCATGAGGAAAAGCATATCTAGAAGTTATCAATGGCAAGTGGTCACCAAGAAATCCACTAGGTCAGAGTACTCAACTCGCAGTTGCAAATGTGACGTTCACGACTACAAGCCAGCTTTTTTGTCTTGTGTAATTTGCAATATTTAAGGAAATTGAATTTAATTATTTAATGCTTTGCTGAGTACTAGCTGAAACAAACTGGCTTGTACTAACTTTGCATCTTCAAACAGATATAATGTGGATGTTCTTTCTAATAGAGGGCACTACTGAGGTGATATGGCTTGGTATCTGAAACCCCACCTGGCTGAGGGGTTAGACTGACTCCCACCTGTCCATGATTGTACTTGGTGTTGGTGATACATGATTATCCTGTGCCCCTTCCCTCCCACCCGGCCCCAAACATTAGGATGCACTAATAACAAAATCCAAATGCCAATATTAGTATGCAGTTCTCTGGAACTAAGATGCAGATTAGCTATTTCCAACAGACTGAAACATGCAATAAAATCAAGAAAACTAATTTGTAGTTACATGTATTTCAATGACTGGGGTGAAAGCAGACATATGAATGATCTCTGGATTATTTTTATATGGCATTCTGAAACTATACACTCACTGAGATGGAGTATTTGTCAGTGACAGGAAAATTTATAACAACTGTTTGGATGCCTTTGTACAAAAAGCCACTCTTTTCCTTTTCTTTAAAAGATGCCAGCCTTGGATGGTCCAAAACGTGTTGTAGACTCAAAACACAATTCTCAGAATCGACCGCCTATGGGGAGTTTGTCAGCACAACATATGGTGTCCACTTCTAACTCGGGCCAGCAAAGTGTACCGCTTCAAACACGGGTTCTGTCTGCCAATTCAGTTCCAATCAAGCGTCCGGTGTTAACCAATCAAGTGAAACAGGCAGTAACAAATCAAGTGAAGCAGACATTGCAAGTGCCTTCTCAAATGAAACAGATTCTTCAAAAAGAAGGTCCACAGACTTCTGAACTTCCTAAAAGTCAAACCAATGTACAACCTGCTGAGGTGTCAAGTGATGGTACGTACAATTTTACACAATGCTAATTTTGTTGTACATTTGTGTTCTACAATATTTGTTGGTTTTGAAGTTAACCAAACTGCTCTGAGATCTTGGGATTGATCCACTATTTGATTTAATGCCTTCCTCAGCAATGTTCTGTGGACTACGCAGATTCAGAACAAAGTTGACTGGTAAATATCACTGAAGCAAAATTATAGATTCAGTCAGTTGAGACATTGGGCAAATTACCTAACCATTTTAATTCTCACTGAGTATACTATATGTTTTTTAAACTCACTTATAAGTATTATGTATCCCAAAAATTGCCCCTAGCCAAGATTTTCCACTAAAGCTATAAAACTGGCACCTGTTTTGACATGCTAGAAAATCTGACCAGGTACATCCTGTGTGCACAGCAGGACAAATCCAACTTGGCTGATTATTGACTGATATCTGTAATGCTAGGGAGCACCGGAGGAGGCTGAGATGGATCATCCACTCGGCGATTCTGGCTGAAGATTGCAGAAGCTTCAGCCTTCTCTTTTGCACTATGTTGGGCTCTTTCATCATTGAGGATGGGTGTATTTGTGGAGCTGCCTCCAATGAGTTAGTTAATTTGTCCACCACCATTCAAAACTGGATGTGGCAGGACTGCACAGCTCAGATCTGATCTGTTGGTTGTGGGATCGCTTGGCTCTATCACTTGGTGCTTGTGTTGTTTGGCATGCAAGTAGTCCTGTTTGGTGGCTTTACCAGATTGATACCTCAACTTCAAGTATGCCTGGTGCTGCGCCTGGCATGTCTTCCTGCACTCTCTCCACTTGAACCAGGGTTGATCCTCTGGCTTGATAATGGCTGAGGTGGGGGAATATGGCATGCCATGAGGCTACAGATTGTGCTAAAATACAATTCTGCTGCAGTTGATGGCCCACAGCACCTCATGGATGCCCAGTCTTGAGTTGCTAGATCTGCAAGGTCACCTGCCCCATTTAGTTGGGTAACTAGTGCCATGCAACTTGGTGGATGTTCTTATCAATGTGCGGATGGTCCTTTATCTCAAAGGACTGTGCAGTGGTCACTCTTATCGATTACTGTCATGGACAGATGCAACTGCAGCTGGCAGATCCCCTGTTGTTGGTTCTCTCTCCACCTGCTGCAGAGCCAGTCTAGCAGCTATGTCCTTTAGGACCTGACCAGCTCGATCTGTAGTATAGCTGCTGAGCCACTCTTGGTGGTGGACATTGAAATGCCCCACCCAGAGTACATTTTGTGCTCTTGCCATCCTCGGTGCTTCCTCCATGTACTCAACACTGAGTACCAATTCATCAGCTGAGGAAAGCCAGTATGTGGTAGTTAGCCCACGTTTAACCTGAAGCCATGAGAGTTCATGGGGGTCCAGAGTTCATGTTGAGGACTCCTACAGCAACTCCCTCCTGACTACATACCACTGTGTCGCCACCTCTGGGTCTGTCTTGCTGGTGAGATCAGACATATCCAGGGATGGTGATGGTGTCTGGGACATTGTCTGTAAGATATGATTCGGAGTATGACTGTCAGACCATTGCTTGAGAGATAGTAGGAACTGCTGATGGTAGAGAATCTGAGATAACAAGGTGTAGAGCTGGATGAACACAGCAGGCCAAGCAGGAAAGCTGACGTTTTGGGTCTGGACCCTTCTTCAGAAATGCTGAACATTGCTTGAGTAGTTTGAGACAGCTGTCGCAATTTTTGGTACTATTCCCCCAGATGTTAGCGAGGAGGAATTTGTAGGATCGACAGGGCTGTTTCTGCCATTGTCTTTTTTTGGTGCCTAAGTTGTTGTCAGGTGATCCATCTGGTCACATTTCTTTTGATGCTTTGTAGGGATTGCTACAACTGAAAGGCTTGCTAGGCCACTTCAGAGGGCAATTGAGTCAGTTAGTGCTGTGGCTCTAGAGTCTACATGTAGGCCAGACCAAGTGAGGATGGCAGATTTCCTTCCCTGAAGGACATTATTGAACGAGACAGGTTTTTCTGACAATTGACAATGATTTCATGGTGATCAGTAGATTCTTAATTCCAGATTTTTTTGCTTTAGTTGCCCCAGCAAACTCAGTCATGTGACCACTCTGAAGATGTAGATTTGGTGACTCCAGTCTAGCAGCTTGATCTCTGGCTGCAGCAGGGAAATATTCCATTTGTAGTGTTATCTCCTAAAGTCCAAGATACAGATGTCCAATCAATATACTAATTCATATTTGGGTACTAAATCATAAAGTTTCTTGTTCCCAAGTCTGTAATAGTCTAAACATGTTAACCCAATGAGCTCTGTCCTGCTAAGCTTACATTAGATTTCATTAGAAATGGCTGAGGATAATTTTGTCATCATTGATAGATGACGCATTCACTAGTGGCTGAAACTTTTTAACCAACTGACTTCTGGAATTTCGTGTCCTTGAATCTGTCTTGCTTCACCCTCCTGCATCCAACTCTATCAAAGTTGCTATTTCATGGTCTGACTTAATTTCTTTTGAAAACTTTAAAAGCATTATTGCCCATCCCTAATTGCCCAGAGGGCAATTGAGTCAATCACTGCCTTGCTGTAAATCTGGTATCATGTAGATTTTACCAGGTAAGGATACCAATTTCTTGCCCTAAAGGGCATTGGTGACAATTGGCAATGGATTCATGGTCATAATTAGAATAAATTCAGATTTCTATTGAATTCAAATTGCACCATCTGTTGTGGGATTTGAAACTGGACTCCGAAACATTACCTGATTGTCTCTGTCTCTGTTAACAGACCAGTGATAAATACCACTAGCAGTTGTCTCTTGAGTGCTGGCCAGCATTTATTGCCCATCCTTAGTTGCCCTTGTAGGTTTTGGTGAACTGCCTTGAATTGCTGTGGTCTGTGTAGGTTGACCTATAATACCATTAGGGAGGGAATTCCAGGATTTTGATCCAGTGATAGTGAAGGAGCATATTTCCAAGTCAGGATAGTGTGTCTTGGAGAGGAACTTGCAAATGATGTTTCCCATGTATCTGCTGTTCTTGTCCTTCTGGATGGATGTGATTGTGGGTTTGGAAGGTACGTCTAAGGATCACTGGGAATTTCTGCAATGCATTTTTGGATGGGCAATAATGCTTTTAAAGTTTTCAAAAGAAATTAAGTCAGACCATGAAATAGCAACTTTGATAGAGTTGGGTGCAGGAGGGTGAAGCAAGACAGATTCAAGGACACGAAATTCCAGAAGTCAGTTGGTTAAAAAGTTTCAGCCACTAGTGAATGCGTCATCTATCAATGATGACAAAATTATCCTCGGACATTTCTAATGAAATTTGTTACTGTGTTTTGGGGAGTGGATGTGATGTCAATAGACTGTGCTGCTTTTGTCCTGATTGGTGCCCAGCTTCTTGAGTGCTGTTGGAGCTGCACTCATCCAAGCAAGTTGAGTATTCCATTGTACTCTTGACTTGTGCCTTTTGTAGATTGTGAGCAGGCTTTGGGGTGTCAGGAGATGAGTTACTTGGTGCAGTATTCCTAACCTCTACCATCAAGCAAGGGGATCAGATAGTCAGAGTGGGGGATATGCCAAGCAATGAGACTGTAGATTGTGTTGAGTATAATCCTGCTGTTGATGGCCCACAACCTTCATGGATGCCCAGTCTTGAGTTGTCAGATCTGTTTGAAATCTGACTCCTTTAGCATGGTGATAGTACCACTCTATGCAGTGGACAATATTCTCAATTGAAGGTGGGATGCAGACTCCATAAGGACTCACAAGGTGATCACCTCTTACTAATGCTGTTGTAGACCAAGAGATCTACCTGCAGCCTGTAGATTGGTAAGGATGCAGTCAAGTGTGTTTTATCCTGTCTTGTTAGATTCCCCCCTCACCTGCCACAGAAGCTAGTTGCTATGTCCTTTAGGTCCTGGCCTAGGTCAGTAGTGTTGCTGCTGAGCTGTTTAGGTGGGGAATTTCAATGTGCACTAGCAAGAGTACATTTTATGGCTTCAGTGCTTCCTCCAAGTGGTGCTCGACACTGAGTACTGATTCGTTGGCTGAGGGAGGGTGGCACATGCAGATGGCAACCAGCAGATGGTTTCCTTGGGAAGCCATGAGACTTCATTGTGTCCAGAGTCAGTGAGGATTCCCAGGGCAACTCCCAACTATGTATAGCATTGTACTGCCATTGCTGCTGGGTCAGTCCTGCCAGTGGGACAAGACATGTTTCAGAGATGGTGGTATCTGGGACATAGTCGTAGAATGATTCAACAGTGTGGAAATGGGCCATTTCGGCCCAACAAGTCCACACCGCCCCACCAAACAGCATCCCACCCAGACCCACTCCCCTGATTTCCCCATGTCTAATCCACCTAACGTAAACATCCTTGGGCACTATGGGCAATTTAGCATAGCCAGTCCACCTAGCCTGCACATCTTTGGACTGTGGGAGGAAACCCACACAGACACGGGGAAAATGTGCAAACTCCACACAGTCCCCTGAGGCTGGAATCGAACCTGGGTCCCTGGCGCTGGGAGGCAGCTGTGCTAACCACTGAGCCACCATGCTGCGCCTCACTCATGGAATGATATATCATTCCAGACCAGGTCAGGCTGTTGCTTGACTAATCTGGGAGACAGCTCTCCCAATTTTGGCACTAGCCCCCAACAACCCACCCCCCAAGCTGTCACCAAAGAGACTTTACAAGGTTGACAGTGCTGTTTGTCTTTTTTTTTTTATTTTTTTGCCTAGGTTGATGTCTGTCCAGCTGTGTTTCTTTGAGATTTTGTAGTAAATTGCTACAACTGAGTGGTTTGCTAGCCCATTTCAGAGGACAGTTGAGTCAACCACATTACTGAGAGTCTGGAGTCACATGTAGGCCAGGCCAGGTGGTGATGAAGGGTGTTGATGACGCTCAAGGTTTTTCTAACAATTGATAATGACTTCATGGTCATCAGTAGGATCTTAAATCCAGAATTTTTGAATTGAATTAAAATTTCATTAATCTGCATGGCCCAGAATATTAACTGAGTTTCTGGATTAATAGTATAGCAATATTACCACCAGACCATCTCCTCATCACCTCAATGTAGGAAAATAAAGTTAAGTATCCGACAAGCCTCATCCCAAAATATTAGCTTTTTGATATATGAAGGCAGACTCAACAATGCATCATCCTTTGTACATAAAAACTAGTTTTAAATCTCATTAGTTCTAATTTTGAATTTGTAATTTGAGTAGGGAGGGAAGAGCTGGGACTTTGGTCTTTTGTTATATTGGGGGAGAGGACTTCTGTCACTACAAACAAGACTTCGGCATATGAGTCCCAGGAGTGATCATTGAATAGAATGCTTAACCATAAGATTTTTGCAGCAAGAAACAATAGTTACTGCTATCTATAATTTCCAGTGCAAGAGAATTAGGTATCTTCTGGTTTACACGCAATGACAACTATTGCTAGGAAAGGGACCTGGAGTCTGTTGTTGTTTTTCCTTTTTTTTAAAACTACAAATGGCAATTTCTTGCTATGGATAACCTCTGACAGCTTTGTCAATTCATTTTCTTCTTGTTATTAAATAGGAAAGACTACTGAGAGTGCATCAACTGATTGTCATAGTGCAAGTGAGAAGAAAAAGAAGTGAGTTTTTAACCTTTTTATTTAATCTCAACACTTCTCTTCAAATTCACTACTCTGGAAAAACGTTCTATTAATTCCTCTACCAATATTCATCACCACTTTTTAATTCCACCATCCTGGTGCCTCTTTCCAGTCAGTCATAAATTGACAGATCTGATCATTTCATCACTTCCTTGAATTGTCTTCCTACTGAAGCCAGTTCCTTCCAGTGTAGAGGAAAGTGTTTGTGTAGTCCTTTCACGTAGGGCATATCTTTAAGTATTTAGGGCCTCCATACTTGCTAATTTTGCAGGCTGTGGTTACCTTTTTAAAATGTTGGACTAAGTAATCATTTATCCAAGTTAAGATTGTCACAAGTAGTCTGATAATCAAGCTATTATGAATGTAATGTCTACAGGTTATTAGGAGAAATGAATAGTGGCCCCTTTCTTTAATGACTTTTTTCTAATATCCTAAGAAATCTAACAATTTATAGAGCAAGTTCAACCAAACATATTTTCACACTTCAGCTCTTTAGAGTACTTTTACTGGTTAGATGTACATTGTTTTGATCAATGATTTAGGTTATGCAGGAATTTTAGCAATTAATTGCTTTGCCAGTTGAATTCTGTTTAGGAAACAAATACAATATTTCTTGGCCCTTTTTTATTTCTGAAAATATAAAAATATTAAGCATAATGCTCCAATGTATTATCTTTTCTAGAAAGCAGTGGTGTTTGGATGACTTTGAAATTGGACGCCCACTTGGGAAGGGTAAATTTGGCAATGTGTACTTGGCCCGTGAACGACAGTCCAGATTTATTTTGGCATTGAAAGTGCTTTTTAAATCTCAACTTGAGAAAGCTGGTGTGGAACACCAACTCAGAAGAGAAGTTGAAATCCAATCTCATCTCCGGTATGTTACTATTTTTGTGGAGGGGACAGAATGGGGTGTAAGGAAAATAGTGGGCATTCTAATGATTTCTTTGTGTGGTGGTCCAAAGGTATTAGTTCATTATTGTTAAGAGAAATGTGCCTGCAAATAAAGTCGTCTGCTTTTATATAGTATGGACAGTCAAATGACCATTCCTTAAGATTGGGCCAGATCTTATTAGTAGCATATAGCTGTTAATATGGAGAATTAGTAATATAAATAGCACCTTTTCCTTTGGCCTTAAGATCTTTCTGAAATTCGATATATTGGCCCAGAGATGGAATTTGACAGCAATTGTATTCCCTTTAACTAGCATTGCTGTTTATTGCTTTGGGAGCTGATTTGCAGCTAGTTTGATTGCTTTGGGTTTAAATTTCCGTCTTTAAAAGTTTGGAGTTTTTGAAAAGCAGACAAAATAGTAATGACAAGGAAGTTATTTCATACCCTATATTTGAGATAGCTAGTGTCTTTTTTGAATGACACATTCAATTTGTAATCTTCTTTCTTTTTTCTGAAATAGTTTCAAGAAAGGCCAGTGACTGCACTATTTCTCTGTTCCATCTTGAAACGTGGCTATAACTTGCAAAATGTTAACTCTCCCTTGGGTGGCTTTTTTATCAAGTCTTTTGTTCAATTTCCAAAATATTAATTGGAAGTTCATAATGTGCAACAGTACAATTATGTTAACTTTAGCATTGCACAAAGCTTTCCTTTTTAAAGCTAGAAGGCTAAATAAGCTAGAGGGGCATACCTATAATCAACAGAAGATGGTTGTGGTTGTTAGTTGGTCATCTCTGCCCCAGGACACCCTTGCAGAAATTCCTCAGGCAAGTCCCTAACCAGTATCATCTAAAGGAACAAAGACAGCAATATGTAGGAACGCAACCTGCAAGCTCCCCTTCAAGCCTCTCCCCATCCTGTCCTGAAATTTATTGCTGTTCCTTCACTGTAGCTGGATCATAATCTTGAAATTCCTTTCCTAACGGTATTGTTGGTCTAAACTAAATGGACTGTGGCAAGTGAAGAAGCTAGCTTGCTGCCGCATTCTAGAAGGGCATCTACGGATCGACAATAACCCAGCAAGTGACATATAAAACCAGAGATAAACATAACTAGGATTTTAAAACCAAAAGAACTGCAGATGCTGTAAATCAGGAACAAAACAAAAGTTGCTGGAAAAGCTCAGCAGGTCTGGCAGCATCTGAAGAAAAAAAATCAGTTAACATTTCAGCCTGGTGACCCTTCCTCCGAAGTCCTCGTAACTATGATAATACTTGCTGTCAGCTTCCACTTCTGTAAAGTTGGTGCATCAGTTTGAGAACTCTCTTTTTTTGATGCTTTCATTATCAGTACCAACCACTTGATGGCACTGTTCAATGTTTCTGTTTACATTTAGCATCAACCACTTTCATTTTGTCAAAGTGAAAGCCAGAAATGTACCCTCTAGGTGGGCAGTAGAACGATGGTGGTAGATGGAAGTTGCTGAATGTGTTACTTGGGCCTTCAGTCCTTGACAACTACATTGACTACATACAAGTAAAAAAAATTGTTTTCCTTTTGAGTAATTGACCTTTTTTGGTCAGGGGGTAAATTTCACTTGAATTTTTATTGGCCATTTGAAAGGTGCTATATAATGCAGTTGTTTAAACCATTTAACATTTGAACTATTTGAAAACAAATTCTTCTAGATGGTTCATCAAGCTGTCTTTGTTTACAAAGCTACTTGTGCTTCAAGTGAGCTAAAAAAATTGCTCAACTCAAAAACTTGTTGCTTTCTTCCTGGTCCTTTTTTTGACCAGGCTTGGCTCTAAAGTATTAATACACTTTTTTAATGTGTTGTATGCTTCCCTATTCTAAAACATGTTTAAAAATTACAAGTTCATATTTCTGCATGGCTTTCTGACTTTATTAATAGGTTTATTAAACTTGGGTGGCAACATCTCCACTATATGGTCAATACTGGTTAGAAACAGGCCAAACTTTCAATCCGTGTTGAAATGCCACTGCATTCAGAAGGACCACCAGACATGAAATGTTAACTCTGCTTTCTCTCCACAGATGCTGCTAGACGTGCTGAATTTCTCCAGCAATTTCTGTTATGGTCCATTTCTTGTTTCAGTATCTGTAGTTGGGAGGAAATAATCTGTCTGACTTTTTACATTTTTGAAATGGGTAATTATCTCACAGGCCTACGAACCCTACCATCCTTCCAATGTCGTCTTTCAATTTGTGATTTACAGCATCATTTAGAAAATGTTAAATCTTCATTCTGATTCCAACCACCACCATTTTCCACACTGACCCCCACACCCCAAAAAAAAAATTCCAAAGATAAACCAATTCATAGCTTTCGGTTTGAAACTGGTTGACCTTTTGACACAACTGAGACGCCAGTTTAAGATGGTCCCTGTATAAAATTGGGACCCATTCTGTGTGCTTATTTTGACTTCCTATGAAGTGACAAGTTTTCTGTAGAAGTGACCACTTTAATATTCAGAAGCTATATGACTAAGTGTTCCCTACCCTATTGGTTTTTTATTTCGACAGGCATCCTAACATTTTACGGCTGTTTGGCTACTTCCATGATGCATCTCGAGTTTATTTGATCCTGGAGTATGCTCCCCGTGGTGAACTTTATAAAGAGTTGCAGCGATGTGGAAAGTTTGATGATGGGAGAAGTGCTACGGTATGAGATCATTACTTGCTCTTGGGAGGTGTTCTAGTGTTGGTGTCCAATGTGAATCAATCAAGCCAGGATTACAGTTATGCAGTTCAATTTTTCCTCCAGTATGAGACACTCTGTTCATTGTGTATATCTTAATGCCTTTCTACATATGACCTGAAACAACTGTTTCTTTGTTGAAGTGTATCACCTGTGTCTCTGACTACTTCTAGTAACATGATTAGTTTTTTTTTAACAAATCACATTACATTACACTATTTGTTCACTAAAGTCTGCAATGCTGAAGTGCTTTGTAAAGTTCTTTTTATTCCTGCCCTCCTTTTTCTGATCAATAGCTTGAAACAACAGATTTTAAATACAATGAAGAGTGTGGTGGTTACACACTTGGTTGGAGCTAAATGAACTTGTTCAAACAATCCATGACTAGATTAAAATAAAAGCAACATACTATAGATGCTGGAATGCTGTAAATACTGAGTGGGCTTGGAGGAGATGGAGAGGGCAGTTAAATATTTCACTCTGCATACATGATGGTCCTGGGTGTTGTTTGTTTTTGTTAAATCACTGCAACTAGGCAAACCATTCTGGTGAATGTGACTTGCAGTTAAACAAGTCTATCTACTATGAAATTCCATCCATTTCTGGCAACAAATTACAGGACTTGGTCCTCAAGACTTGTATGGTTTTGAAATGCCAATCCTATTTATAGGACCTAGCCAACAAAATTGTCACTTTGCAGCAGCTGTGTGCTATTTATTCCATCAATGTACACCATGGTACTTGTGGCTTTATTTGGTTTTCAAAAATGTGATTGTTCAGCTTGAAAAGAATTGAGCTGAAATTGAGAGAATACAGCAAAAAATGGTTAACTTAGTTTTAAATGTTACATCATTCAAGTAACGGATGGGAGGATAAGAAATGGAGACAGTTCTAAAGAACTAAATCTAATATGCAAACCATGGTGTTTTTTTTTGAGTAAATATTTGGAAGGAGCTGCTCTTTAGAGTAACAGCCTATTGTATCATTAAAAAAGCAAGGATCTGTAAGCACATAACCAATAAGTCATTTAGGTTTGATTTCAACAGTACTACCTGATGATTTGGTAACATTTTCCTTTTTGCAGTATATATCTGAGCTGGCTGATGCACTTGTATACTGTCATTCAAAGAAGGTGATTCATAGAGACATTAAGCCAGAGAATTTATTACTAGGAGCAAATGGAGAGTTGAAGATTGCAGATTTTGGATGGTCTGTGCATGCTCCAGCGTCCAGGTACTGATGCAATAAAACATTTTAGCTGCATGAATTCAATTTTAGACTAACCTTTTTATCATTTTGATATTAGGAGAGATTTTTCCTATTTAGTCTTGTGGTTTCCCAGCAAATTTGGTGCTCACATTTTAATTTTTTTTTTGCTGAACATAAAATAGGTTTAGAAAGTATAATTGTGCCTACTGATTGGAAATAGTTGCTGCTTGCAAGTTTTCCTTCTCTGTCACATTAATCAAACATCTAAGTCTATAGATTTTTCTTTCTGCACATTGACCTGCTTCAGTGATTCTGGATCTCTGCATTCCACATGACCAGAAAAGAATCTCATGTTAATAGTCCTCAGCAAAAACCAATAGAATGCTCCATGAAACCTTCTGTCTGCAAAGTCAGTTGGGAGTTAGGGTTGAAAGGGTGTCTAATTGCAGGTCTCAGTGGGAGATGATAGCAAGCATTTAACAGATTATTCTCGTGCACGGATCACTGACTGGGAATGTTAAGAATAAGTTTAGAGAGAAATGTGTATAACAGGATTCCTTTCAAATGAAAGACCTGTTGTGGAGGATAACTTAAGTGAGTTGAGGGTACTTGGCAAAGGAGACCATACTGGCAAATGATGATAATCTTGCATGTGTAATTGGCTGAAGTGAACTATTAGAAATTTTAAGTCTTGCCACATAATACAGCAATGATGTTTACTTGAGTGTTGGGACTATTTGCACTTCAGGGTATGCTTGTAAAGTCCAAAGGTTTTAACTGTGGTCTCACTAAATATCTTTTGAGATTGGGTAGTGTGGCCTCTTGCATGTCTGTTTCATCAATGTCTCTGCAGCTGGGTAATTAATGACTATCAGGAACAAACCATTCAGGCCTGCTTAGTTCAGTTTTTACAACTTGTTCAAACTATTAAAATGTCAATTCTTCCCTTCACAGGTGGGTCTCCTACAAAACAACCAACTTCCTGTGATTTATAATAAAGGCTAACTAATTATTAAAGAAATTAACGTGGTCTGGCAGGCTTAAAATTTTAGATACATCTCCAGGGCTAGATGAAATGTATCAATGCTGAGTCAGGCAAGGAAATAGGAGGGGCACTGGCAACTTTAATACTTCTCTCTGACCACAGGAGCAGTGCCAGAGGCCTGGAGGATAGCAAATGTGATACCACTTCTCAAGAGAAGGATGGGATCAATGGAGAGGCAGGGATTCATCCAGAACGGTCAGCATGGATTTGTTAAGGGGAGCTCATATCTGACCAATTTGATAAGATTTTTGAGGTGACCAGGTGAGCAAATGAGAGCAATGTCTTTGTAATCTGCTTGGACTTCAAGGCTCTTAGACAGGGAGATTGATAGCAAAGGTAAATTAGATTCTGAATTGGCGAGTAGAAAGCTTTTTTTTTGTGTGGTTGGGAGCCTGTGTCAGTGGGCTTCTGCAGGGATCTGTGTTGGGGGTCTATTTCTGTTTGTGTATATAAATAATTCTTATTTGAATGTCAGAGGGTTGATCAGTAAATTTTGTAGATGATATGAAAATTGAGGTGGTGAATAGTGAAGGTAGCCTTGAATTACAGGAGGACCTAGGCTGATCATTGGCAACTGGAATTCAATCTAGATAAGTGTGCACTTGGGCAGGCCAAATGGACAAGAAATAAATGATGATCGGTAGGAACTTGGAGCAACAAGAATAAGGACTTTGGTGTGCACGTCCATTGGTTCCTACAGGTAGTGGGAGAAGTAGATAAAGTGGTTAAGGTGGCCTGTAGGATACTTACCTTTATTAGCTGAGGCATACAGTTGAGGAACAGTAAGATTGTGATGGAACTGCATAATTCATGGTTAGTCCACAGCTGGAGTATTTGTGCAGTCTTGGAATCTGTATTATAGGAGGGATGTGATTGCGCTAGAGAGACTAGTCTATCTAATCTCTCTTCATAAACTAGACAGTGGTGTTTTCCTTTGGAGTAGAGGCGACTGGGAGAAATGCTTGATGTGTAAAATTGAGGGGCATAGACAGGAAGAAACCTTTCCGGTTGGTGGAAGGATCAATGACCAGGGGGCTTACCTTTTTTAAAATGGTGTCTTTTTAAAAGTGGTTATTCTCCTTTTATCTACTTTGGCCATATGCCTCACGATTTTGAAAACTTGTTTCAAGTGTCCTTGGCCTTCTGTTTAAGGAAAATAACTCCTAAATTCTGATCTTTCTGTATAACTAAAGTTTCATCCCCCTCCCCCATTAATACCCTTTTTTATTGTATGCTGTCTTGCATTTCTATCACCTCACTTTTTTTTCCCCCCAATTTGTTGTCCTTTTTCTGAAGCTTCAGTTTACAAGGCTCTTGTTTAGTTGTCTTCAAACTTTGAAATTTACCCTGAATACCAAAATCTAGGTCAGTGAAAAGAGAGTCACAATACCTGCACAAGGGAGCTTCCACTATTTCATTTCATTTTAAAATACCATTTTAACTATTCCTGTGTAATCGCTCACTCATTTTGTAACCACATTGTGACTGTGTTCCTTTTTTCTCTTATTCCATTATCTGTAACTTTTCTTAAGTCCTTGTGGCACTTTGAATATCTTTTTGAAAGTCAATAATGTACTCCACATCAACAGTCTCAAAACTGACTACTGCTAGAGACACTAGATTAATAGTGCATGATGAAATGAGTGCTTCAAACTTTTTGTTTTCTTTTGTGTAGAAGAGCAACATTGTGTGGTACCCTGGACTATTTACCACCAGAGATGATTGAGGGGAAAATGCACGATGAAAAAGTTGACCTTTGGAGTCTAGGTGTTCTTTGTTATGAATTTTTAGTGGGTCACCCTCCATTTGAAGCAGCAGATCGTCAAGAAACCTTTCGGAGAATTTCTAAAGTAAGTGACCTGAATATTGCAGCCATTATTGGAGGTTGCTAATCTTTCAAGCTGAACCAAATGTCCTGAAGTAGTCCAGTTTGCTTTCAGCAGGGATATGTTTGCATCTAAATCTGTGTGCGCATACAAGGACTTGAAACTAAATTTAAAATTTTTAACTTTGTAGGATCTGAATCTAATAGAAAGATTAACTTCACACCTTTTGAGGTCCAGATGATCACCTTCTCAAAACATGGCACTATTTACTTCCCTGATGAGCAGAAAGAAGAGTTGCTAACTAATCCACTGACTGAACCAGGCACTTCATTCCTTCCCTGCAGCTTAAAATGATAGCTTGGAGGAAGATATTTATCCCTCCTTGTAGCCTTCTCCTAGATAGGATGAATGTTAGCAAAAGGACTTGCTGTGAGTATCCAGGTTGGTCCATCTGGCCGCATAAGAGTAGTGTTGGCTCTTATTAATCTTCTTCCTCTGAGACTCGAGATTTGCACAAATACCCACATCATTTTTGTGCCCAGCTACAAGCAAGCTATAATTAAGACCTTTGTCTTATCAGAATTTTGGATAGTATGAGAGGATAGAGAATTGAATTTCATAAATGAAAAATGTATTGAGGAAAATGTTGGGTGAAATACTGTTTACGAGAGACACAAGTGGCTGTAGTTACATATTATTGCTTAACTGTGCCTACATAATCTCTCTCAAAATATTTTGTGCTGTATCTTTTTCAGGTTGACCTTAAATTTCCATCCTCTGTAGTGGAGGGCGCAAAAGATCTAATCACTAGGTTGCTGAAGCATAACCCGAACCAACGGCTACCTTTGAAAGATGTGCTTGAACATTTTTGGGTAGTCAAGCACTCTGTTAAATCAGCCTCCCAAAAGAAGGAACCTGTGACACCATCTGATCCAAATCTGTAAACCAGGAAGGTGAAGGAAATGTATTGATTGAGACTTTGCAGTGCAATAACCATTTTCTGAGTGCCTGCAGCCACCATATTGTCTGGAGTGCTGGAATCTTGCTTCCTGTCAGCAGATGACGCGGGCTAATAGAGAATTGGTGAATTCTTAACTTACCTCTTTGTACTATATCAAAATCTGATTGTTTAGAATTCACAATTTGTTTCCACTAGTGAATGCATGCTGTAATGTTTTCACTTTTGAATAAAATAAACAAAACACAACCCAAATTGTGAATCTGAATTTCACAACTGCAAGCGCAATGTCGCTTTACGTATGGAATTAGAGCCACTCCAAGTTTTGTGCTAATAACTGAGTTGAATTTAAACTGTTGTATTTAAAAGTATTAATCTTAATGTAATATGATCTAACTTGGATTAGAGATCAGAAGGGCATTTGTGTTGCTGTTGCTTGCAGTGGTTCAGATGCTATGATTCTATTCCCTTGCACCTGGTTAAAATTGTGGTCTGTTCCTTGGACTGTGTAAATTGTATAAATTAATTACACTCCAGGTTGTACAAATACCTTTATTGATGTTTAGTAACTTCTGTGATGTCCTGTTCTGTCACTGTACTTGTGATAGTGAGGGAGGTAATCTTTAAACTGCATGTGTAAAATACTTTTTTAATGTTGTGCCAAAAAATGTCCAGGATTGGATCAATGATTAGATATACAGGAGTTTTGATTTGCATGCAGTTTATGGATCACCTATTTTGTGTATATCAATTTTCCAGTTAAATTTCTTCTAGTTAGAAGTATTCCTTAAAGCTATGATTACAATATCCATGAAGCTGATCTTGTCATACAATTAATAAACAAAACCTAACTTTTTTTGAAATCATATTTTCCTCTGGCCCCTTTTTTTTCTTCAGCAATTATACTATTGATCCCCTCTGGGGGTGTTTGCAGTATCTCAAGACCACTTTCTTTCAAACTGAATTGTGATAATCTGAAATGGGGACATACTTTTGTAATTCATGAGTTGAGATCAGGCAGCAGTGATGCTGGGGAAATGAATGCTAATAACAAGAATCTGTTGGAAGGCCCCTTTAAGTGCACTTGTGCTAGATGTAGCTTAATGTAATGAGCTCTGAGACATGATTGCTGACGGTAATAAGACTTGCAAATTCTTTTTCAGTGTACCTGTCCAACAATGGACCTTCCTGCCACAACCACCAGCAATTTTCATTTTCCTGTCCCAATTTGTTTTTAAAATGGAGGGTCTCCAGTGTGAACCATGTAAAAATGAGTTACTGGGGGAAGTTTAAGAATGGTGCCCAAAAATGGAACTTGCTCACTATCTTGGAATTGGTTAAGCTCAAATTTCCCCCAAATTCACTGCAATATTACATTAAGTGCAGAACAACATTCTTCTTTTAAACAAAAGATCATACCCCAAGTGAGAAATGTTGTTTAATTTGAAGTCTGATCTGGCCTGTGGTTTGCATATCAATGATAGTTAGTTCCATTGTTTGGAAATAAGATGTTATTGCTTTGCTTTTAACTAAAAGCAAATGCAAACTACAACAGTGCATTCAGAAATCCAATGCTTTGTCTGCAATTTCCACTCCCCTCTGGCATTGCAAAGACCACTTTTTGTTTTAACAACTATGAAAATGTGCATTGTTAGTTACAAGTTACTTGATGTAGAAAAAACCTAATTGGTATAGCAACTCCTTAATCATGCCATTTTTCATGGAAGCTTGTTTTAATCTCCATTTTCTCTCCATTGTTACAGCCAGTGTGTGACTTAAGTTAGTCTAGTGGACATCCCATCCTTGTCCTACGTGCATGCAAATTAAACAAACAATCTGCTGTAAAGATAACTAAAATACTACTGAATTAGTGACTCTTATGTTACTGAGATTAAGAATTCTTGAAGTTTGAATTCACTATTCCATAAAAGCCTATTGCTAGAGATCAGAATGATGTATTTTAAAAAAAAACTAACTTCTACATTTTTTTGATATCAAACACTAAACATTCAATTGGGGAGAACAGTACCATGGTTCCTGGCTTGACTGACAAATCAATGATATTGTGGTTGTTTTTTGTCTTATGGCCTTACCAGATTCAAGAAAAATATTCCAAGCATGACACCTGTTTCTCAAATTGAATAAATTGTTTTAAGATTATCTGTGGGATAACAGCAGTCTTAAAGATCTATTCCATTTTTATTCCATGGATAGCTTTGTCACTGCATCAGAAATATGACAAATCTACATCAATTCAAATGTGTTGTGTAGGGGGCCCACTAAAGGATGGGATGTCTTCAACTAGAACTTATTGTTCCTAATGTACAGTGCAGACATTTTAGCTTGGGTACAATGAAGTTTGACCAATTTAGAAGTTATATTGTATGCCTCCATCCTGTTGAGTTTTTGCATGGATTAGAAGCTGCTCCTGCTGAACTTATCACTATGCTGGTGACTTGCTTGGGTGACAAACAGTTCATCTTTCAAACCCTTTTGTTCAGAGTTTAGCTCCACAATACATTTCTTTAATGGAAAGACTGGGGATCTACATACTGTATACATCCATATCCAAGATAAATATATCTGCTTAATTCACAATCCTTTGACTGTGGATAAAGCTTTAATAGGATTGCAGGAGAAGGAAGAAAAGTAAGGAACTACCACTTTTTAAACAATTCTTTTATTAAATAACTTAAAACCAGCCTCTTGTTTCCAAGTTTCTACAATCTAGTTCATTCTCAATATAAACATTGACTGTACAATGGATGATTCATTTGCAAATTTCAAATAGTCATGGTTTGAAAATAAAATTAAGGCATGTAACAATTAAGTTTGATCTCAACCAATCTAAACAAAGCACTACATTATTCAACTTCCACTGGCAAATTAACTTGGTTTTTTAAAAAAAAACCAGTTACTGGAGTAGGAAAAAAAAAGATGTTAAAGCTCATCTGGTTAAATTTAATTGTTTGCCCATTTGCCTTAGTATTTAGCATACAAACTATTTACAGGTTAGCTATAGCTCAGTTCTGAAGGGTCTGGATACTTTTAAATGCATAGTTTTTTAAAAAACTTTGGTTCTACAAGGTATGTTTTCATGGTAGAACCAATGATATTCACAGTAGAGGTTACATTGTCAACATATGGCTTTAGGCCTAGCATGGTAAGGTTTTAAACTGTCCGTCACTTGTTCTAAATGCTTTATTCTGCAACAGTTTTAGTTTAATGCTGGTGAAGATTTGTTTATGCATCGTTACAGCAAGTGGCAAAATGAACTTATGCACTAGTAAAAGTCTTTGTTGGCATTTACTGTAGAATTTTCCTAAATGTTATGAACTTAAGCATGGGAGGATAAACCAAATAACCAACAATACTATTGTAAGTCAGTCCAAGAATTAAAGGTTTGCATGCAGTGAGCACCTGCAGTATTTGGTATTGGATTCTGGCAGAGTTTTTTTTTCTAGCTTTGGATCTGAAATCCTAAAGTGTGCATCTTTGATAAAATTGACAATAGCAATATAAAAATGTAAGCGGAGACCAGCTTCCACTGCCGTTCCCCCATTTGTGAAAGAATGCCACTTGAATGTATGCATTAGTAATGGAGTGAAGAGGAGAAATTTTACCAGATATTTGGTGAATAACCTACTGTTGGACTTTCCAATGTTCAGTACCCAGGATGGAGATATGTTAGAACCAACATGTACAAATCTTTTAAAAGAACCAGTCAGCAGAGTTTGCAAAGTCTGGTTTGAAAACAAATCTGGCTCTTGATTTGACTAAGATAGCGTTAAAAATTGAAATTGAGTGCATTCAAGTCTGGTTTGTGATTTATTTCCCAGTTTCAGGCTTTGGAACACTTGCCATTTAATGGAAACTTCTGAAGTTTCACTCAATGCCAAAATAAAATTCCAAATAAATCTCAGGAATATTACCACCTACCCATTTGAGCTTCGAGTCCTTAGTCATCACTTTTGTGTTTTCATATTAAACCTGGCAGAAGTTATGCAATTTTGCATTTTATCTACAACTGTTTTCCAATTTGAATTGTCTTCATGTTGGAGATGACTAAAACCTCAAGTACACAATGGGCTAACTAAAACTGCAGTTTTCCATCCTGCATTTCCCTACACGTTGAAGGCTGAAGGTCCAGTGTAGCTCAATGAAAATGTAACCAAGTAGAATAACCCTGAATCAAAACAATAAAGATGCACTGGGTCAGGAAAGCTAATTTTTTCAACAGCAAATTTTCTTTTGTCTACTAGTGAAGCTGTTTAGAAAGGAGCTTAGCACAGCTATTGTGGTTACATTAACAGAAGTAGGGGAGGGGGAAACATCAATATTTAAACTAAGTGGTAATTAGAATTGTCATTTTGCTAGCACACTGATCAAGTAATTTGGAGTCTGGATACTTTAAATGAAAATATCCCTCTAATCAAGCAGTGAAAATTAAATTCCAGTCTGGGGTCCTGTTGAATGAACCAGTATTTGAAAAAGGCAAAGTGTCAAACACATTCCAAGTATTTGTTTCAGTAATTATGAATCAAAGACAAGGCAGCAAGGTATTTAAGTTTCCCTTGGTCCCAATTCACCCTCATTGGAATAACATGTAAAATTATTGCTTATTGATTTTGTAATTTCACTTCCTCAGTGTTAATGAATGTGGTTGGTGCTACTGTTGCAGTTTTCAATTTTAAATTCTTTAACATTTCTGCTAGTTTAAACTGGATTCTCAAAACACTGGGTTTGGAAGATTACACTGGCAGGTAGTACATATCAAGTGGAGAGAAAAATCAATTCATTTGTCAACATTTAGTCTGCAATATTTTTACTCTACTGTATTAATCCTGTTATTGGCTGTAATAATTGAGCTAATATCAAATGTTTTGTTGCAGCTATCACTAATGAGTACAATACCAACAGAAGTGCCAAGATTGTTGAAAGTCGTCACCCCAGCAGACAGTTAATCTGCATGATGTTACTGTATAGGATTTTCAGAAGTGATCCCCTCATTTCTTAAATTAAAATTTGAAATATCATTAAAGGATTTTCATATTGGGGATAAACAGCTTGTTCACTCAACTATTTCTCCCTGCCAGTTTCCTATGTGTGCACACAACCAACTAAAATTGTTAGGTAACTTGTCCGGCCATTTTAAAGTCCAAATTTGTTGCTCTGCCAGAGCAATGAATATACATGTAGCAATACCTTCTACACTACCACCATACGTCAAGCATTGCTTAGGGAAATACAACTTAATTAAGTTGCATATAATGGGAAGCTTTGCACTTAAGTGAATTGAAAAAAGCTCAACTGACAATCATGATGTAATGCAGATTTAAATTGCTGTGAAATTAGCTGGAGTGAGTGTGTGTAAGTCAACTCAAGAATACCCCGTAGTATTCTTAACAGCATTACACAATAGCTTAGTCAAGTATCTGGTTTAAAGTTGTAACAGCACTTTTTTTTTTCCCCCTGTTGTTCCTCATTTTCCTTCTGTCATCAATTTGGCTGTATTCATTAAGTTTTAGATTGTCAGAACAGATTGATTACAATTGCCTCATGCAAATACATTTCCAATGGCTTTTGCCTTCCTGGCAACTGACACTTCAGCTACTGAAAGCTAGGCAACAGTTGCCTTTGTTTAAAATATCCTGCAGTGTTGATATTGAAGTTGAACAGAAGTGTCAAAGTTGAACAGCTAACAACAGCACAAGCTCATAGGTAACTATTGCCTAACAACTTAAGTACTGCATTTGTGGATTTTCAAAAAAGTAAAAACTGTCTAGGGGTCCTTACACCTACAATATTCAGATTCAAGTATTTCTTCATGGTTTAGAAGTAGATGCCTTAAAAAGCCCAATCTTACGAAAGTACCTTACTATAAATGGCACAGAAACTAAAGTAATGCTCATTCGTACTGGGGCGAAGACCTTATGAACAGCATATGCTAGTACAAAGGTACTGGTACCAGCTGCCATTCTGGACTGCACAACTGCTTCACTAAATCCCACCTTGTAAAGAAGTGCAGCCACATCCACACCACTGAAAAACAAAAAAAAAGCAAGGAATTAGTACATAATTCACTGAATTACATTAGGGTTAATTAGTCAATCCTAAAACTATTTTCATCACTTACCTCAACTGAAGGCCTTCAGTGTCCCTTAGGAACAGATTTAGTTAACAATGTACATGTCATAACTTGCATGACAAGCACTATCCTAACCAAGCTGAGTAAGTTATTAATATTGCACTAAGGAAGTAGACAAAATTTTAGTCTATTACCTCTACCTGTCCAGCAACAATTAGTGGATGTGAAAGCTGTTCCTGCAGGTTTTCATTTTTTCAGTCTTTTTGGTTTGGTATAACACTTTGATCCTTTTTATTTGTAAATCAAATCTAAAGCTGACAATGAAGGGAAAAATATTCTTGAAAACATTACATAATTAAAAGCAAAGCAGAGACAAAAAGTGGCAAAGTCTACAATCTTGGCACTTCTGTCTTTGCACCAACCAGCAGGAATAAAAGTATTAGTAGAGGAAAAAACTGCAGAGTAAAAGGTGGTAGGTCATTCACATAGCAAGAACTGCAGATGCTGGAGTCAGAGACAAGAATCAGAGTCAGAAAAGAAGGGTCCCAACTCAATGGCAACTTTCCTGCTCCTCTGATGCTGCCCTGGCCTGCGGTGTTCCTCCAGCTCCATACTGTGTTGTCACCAAGTAAAGGTGAAAGGATAAAGGAAGATGGGACAAAGGCTATCTGAAGAACAGTGGAAAATATACACTGAGGTTACAGCTGGCTGTTCCTTAAGGACAGTTGTACTTATGATATCAAATTTAATGAATAAAATCAAAGAACCTACCATCTCGTTTTTTAGAAGATTGGTGGTACAGTGGTAACAAGGGCTGGGTAAATACTTCAGGGCCACTGTTTAAGTCCCAAAGTAGAAGCTGATGAAATTTAAATTCAGGAAATAAATATGGAATAGAAACCTCATCTAAATGATTACTACGATTGTCATTGTTCTAAAAAATGATGATTTGCTAATTTCCTTTTTGTTATGGAAGGACATTCTTACCCAGCCCAATCTAAATGTTTTTCTGTTTTTATTGTTAACACTAGAGCTGCCATAGCAAATCACATAGTTTCATGCACAATTTATAACTGTAAAGCCAGGATTTATTGCCCATGACATTCACAGGCCATGAAAAAAAAATAACAACTAGGCTGGGGGGAAAAGAGGTTGATAATGCAACAAGCATTTATTTGTCCTAATAACCAAACTTTCTTAGTTTACCATCCCTGCATGCAGAGGAAAGCTTTACAGTAATTAAGGAACTGCAGTCCTGCTTTACCAATTTTTCTATGTAAAAAATTCTCTTAGAAGGTTGAGAGACCTTTCAATAAAAGAGGTATTCATAATCATAATGGGTATAATCATCATACTGTTGATGGAAAGGTCAAAAACCAAAAGGCATAGATTTGAGATGATTAGCAAATGGCGATTTGGTCCTGGGAGAACCTGGTCAGGATCTAGACTGTACTGCCTGTGGTGGAAGCTGAATTAATTCTGCCTCTCGAGAACTGGATCATTGGAAAATGACTGACTGCCATTAGCACCATATTTCAAAGCGAGAAGTGGCACAAGGTAAACTCTCCCTTCAAAAGGACTAGTGCAGATATGACAGATCTGATTACCTCTTAAAATGGAATGAACTAGTTGGAGAGATGAGGGCACATCTTCAGGGTCAAATGATGACCCTTTAGAACGGAGATGAGAAGGAATTTCTTCAGAAAGAGTGGTTAATCTAGGGGACTCCTTGCCGCAGACCACTGTGGAGGCCAAATCATTGAGTGTATTTAAGATAGAGGTAGATAGGTTCTTGATTAGTAAGGGGATCAAGGGTTACAGGGAGAAGACAGGAGAATGGGGCGGAGAAACATATCACCCATGAACAAATGCAGAGCAGACTCATAGGCCAAGTAGTCTGATATTGCTCCCATATCTTATGGTGGTAGTACATACTGAAATCAAGAAACCAAAAATATTTAATTTTGATTTAACGAAAATGAAGTATGTCTAGTTTAAGAAGCCATAGAAAATTAAAATGCTTAGTCATAAGTAAGCAGTCAGGTTGTTGATTTCAAGCTTTTGTCTGTGGCAGTTTCTTACTGAATATCACGCCACTTCTGATTATAGTACATCTTTTTATTTTCCCAACTTTATTTGCCAATCAAATATAATACAAAAATTAATCAAATATTTCCATGTTTCAGCCACCCAGTGTCAACATTGAAGAATTTCACATCAAACTAGTCAAATGTCTAACAACTCTAACAACTCTGCCCCTGCAAATGTTTCTGTGGTCCAACTTCAGCAGAACATCCCTCTTGTCTATTAGTGTGGTACTTACCATTTCCTACTCCATCTACCCCATGGTTCTAAAAAAAATACAAGCATAAATTTGTAACCAAGTGGTGTTTTGTTTTTTTTTTGTTCTCCCAATTTGAGAGGGAATAAAGGGAATGCAAATAAAATGTATCCAGTTGAAAAGATAAAAGATGAAAACTCGTTTGAGAAAGAAATGAGAATTATACCAGAACGCAAATTAAGCACAATGTTAATTTTTCACTGCCATATTCTGCATTATATGGCATAAACTTCTGAATACTGTCAGATTAATTATAAATTTGTAGACCATAGCAAATTGGCAAACTATTTACACCATAGGAACTGTCTGCAAATTAGTTTTGGATTATTTTTTGATAAAAACTTTTTTTTAAAACTTTTCTCCTGCTCCAGCATGTTGACAAAGGAATGACTGAATATTCTTACTGCTTTCAATTTTGGTGGTGACTTGCTTCAAGTACTTGTGCTTCTCAATTTCATAAATACTTCATGGTTTGTGCAACTCCTGGCAGTTGGTTCAGACCTGAACTACAGTATATGCTGACAAACAGGTTAGAAAGCCAACTATCCAGAAAATAAAACTTCAGGAAGAGGAAATTCATATCTGAAAAAAAACTTCACTTCAAAAAGGAAGCAGTAAGTTTTTCTATGCTGATACAAAGAAATAGGACATGCTCCTTGGCTCGATGCAACTCAGTACTCAACTTTAACTAGCAATAATTAGGTGGTTCCAGGTTAGAATGCAGTTACAAATAGAATAAAATTAGTCCTAGATTTTTCACGGTATCAAATTCTCAATCTGGTTTTGATAAATCAGCAGAAAATGTGCCTAAAAATAAAGATACTAAGCAGAAATCCCCCATGCAAAGGTTCCTTCTGAAGGGTGCTCAAGGTGATTTCCCTTTTGGTTTTGAGAACATTCCCCCAGAACTGAAAGGTCAATGATGAAATGAGACACACAACATCAAGGCAGCAGTTAACAGGATGGCATCAAAGAGGTCAACGAACATTGGAAGTCAGGGGGAAATGTAATTAGAGTCAAATCTAACACAAATGAAGATGATTGTGATGTGCAGGGAAATCATTTCCCCAGAACATCAGCGCAGGATGTCACTTCCTCAGAACGCTGTCTTAGGCTAGCCTCAGCTTCTTCATCAATTTCCTTCCTTCCATCATAAAGGTCAAAATGGGAATGTTCCCTCATGGTTGCATAATGTTCAGCTCAATTTGTAACTCCTCAGATGGGGCATGCACTGCTTCAGTAAGGCACCATACAGGCTCGGGCTGATAAGTTGCAAATAACATTTGCAGCACAGATATGTCAAGCAATGACCATCACCAATGAGAGAATCTAACTCCCTGCTTCTTACATTTAAAAACATTAGCATTGCTGGATCACCCACCATTGACCAGGACTGAACTGGACTAGTCACCCTAATATCATGGCTAGAAATCTGCAGCAAGTAACCCACTTCCTGATAAAGCCTACCCACCAGCTTCAAGGCACAAGCAGAAGTGTGGTGGCATCTTCTCAATTTGCCCATATTAGGGGAACTCCAACACTCAAAAATATCAACACAATCCGGGACAAGGCAGCCACGTGATTGGACTCCCCAACCACAACTTCTTCAGTGACACCAGTGTCCATACTATTTTAAAAAATGTCACGCAGCAATTTACCCAGGCATCTAGCATCATTCTGACTTGGGAGCAATGATACAGGAAGGCCTACGCCACAAGAGGCACATACTCACAATACAAGAGGCCCAATGGAACTTATTTTCCCTGCAATAAGTGGTAGGAAAATTAGAACCATCTCAGTAATTTTTGTGCATGCTCTTAACGACTTTCCAAGCAATTCCCTCCTGAGAGTCTGGGAGCAGACTGCCCACAAAACACAGGAAGATGGTGTAGAACACCAAAGCCCAAACAGGCTTGGCTATAAATAGACAAAGTACCCCAAACAAATTATTTTTGTTTTTGTCACTCTGAGGCTGAATTCTAATAAGAACGTCCAATTAAAATCTCATTAAACAAGCTAAAAACTAATTTCAAGTAACAAAATTACTATCAGGCAGAATAGAAATCCTTTTTCTTATGGTTGCAATTTGATCTCCGACAAAATAGGAGAATTCATGGTTTTCCAGAATATCTTGAAAAACAAGCCAAAAATGTGTTACCACAGAGATGGTCAGTTAGTTAGCTTGGAAAGACATGTGGAATTTTAATCAAATCAAAAATTGCAGCGATCAGCAAATCACGAAGTAGAAAATTAAAAGATATCAAGATTGAAATATTCCTCAAGCAGCTGCCACAATGATAAAAGGAATGGTATGAAGTGTGATTAATTAACTGCTCTGAAAAGAGCTGAGCTGACAGATCCAGAATGCACAGAATTGGTGGAGGCAGAGAATTCTACACTGTTGCAGTTTGAATGCAGAAATATAATGCATCATTATCTCAAGTAGGATGGGGAAGTGACACATCATCCCACCCCTCTGAAAACATACACAACGTTCTTGGATCACTCTTCAGGAAAACACTGAGAAGTCAACAGGAAGAAAATTCCAATTCTTCATTGAAAGAAAATAAGCAACTCAGGAAAAAAAAAGTGTTCCACAAAATGAACACATTCTTCGTAACAACAACTGCTGTTTGGTCTGACTAAAGTTAATGCTCTCGGCACTGAATGGCATTTTAAAACTATATTAAAATCAATACTGTTTTACAACAGTGTGTTTCAGTACAGGAAGAGAGACAAAGTCTAATTCTTAAAATGAATAAACTCATGTATATTTTTACTGAGTTTTTTTTATGTCAATCCTGATCTAGTTGAAGAAAGATTGAAGCTTAAATGGAGCATAAATGTTTCCATGTACCGCCTGGGTCAAATGACCTGTTTCTCTAACATATATTCTACGGCATTCTGTTTTCTTTTTAAATTTGTTCATGGGATGTGGACATTTACTGGCCATGCTCAATTACTCTAGCTGCCTTTTCAAATGCTGTAGTCATCTGGTGTAAATATATCCATAGCATTCAATATGCAATCATGACAAATCAGTAAATTACTTTTAAAATCAGCATTATTCAAGCAAACCTAGCCACTACATTACAAACAAGTTATCACAAAGTGTATTCAAGTCATTGATAAACTTGTTAGTCGCTGGTTTTTGATGTTGACTCAGGGAAACACTTTGGGAAAGAGGAGTTCACTCATTTGTGTGTGTTTTAAACACAGAGTTGGATGCTGTTAGTAGCTCAGGATGCAATAGCTAAATGGAAGTCACTCATGTTAAATTAGTTAATCTGAACTAGAAATTGCATGAGAAGTCTCCTGATTATGATCAAATGGAACCTGTTTTCATACGTCTATTACTTAGATAACAAGTGAGAATAGGATCAGACTAAACTGTAATGCCCTCCACATTTAAATATAAAGCCCTGCCAAGGCTTATACAGGGAGCGTAATACTTGAAAAAAAATGATATTACTTGACATCTGATGCCCATCTTACAGCCTTGTAGGAAATCAGTGCCTGAGGACAGGGTAGAAAAAGGGGGGGGAACTTTGGAGAAACAATAAACACTTTATAATCACATTGCTAGAAATGCTCACTCATTACAGTTTAAAATGGATCCTTTACAAGACTAACCTTGAAACCACCAGATAAAATATTCCAAGTGAGGTCAGTGATATTCCAACGTGAAATACAACCCCCACAGCTCCATATTCTTTGAAGACTTGTTTCAGCTGCTGGGACTTGGTGAGTTTTTTACTATCACTGCTATTAAATCTTCTGACTTCTTTCCTAGTTGTTCCATCTCCACTCTCACTCTGAGGAGGCACAAAGAGGAAGGTTATTGATAATGCTTAAAAGCAAAAGAAACAGCAAGACAGATCTTATACAAACCGAAAGAACAGTGAATGCTGGAAATCAAAAATAAAAAACAAAAAAATTACTGGAAAAGTTCAGCAGGTCTGGCAGCATCTGTGGAGAGGAATCAGAGTTAACGTTTCAGGTTCAGTGACCCTTCCTCAGAACTGATGGTAGCTAGGAAAATGTTTATGCTGAAGGTAGGGGTAGGAGTAAACAATAGGTGGAGACATCCTTTGTGCCCACCTGAAAAGACAGATTGGAGTCTCGCATTAATGTCTCCATCAAAAGGACGTATGGTAATGTAGAAGTCCCCCAGGAATGCACTCAAAATAAGTACTGGAGTGGGACAGACAAAGGAGTGGATAACGATAAGGCTGGAGGGTAAATAGCTATTAAATGGGGACCTTTAGCGGCTAACGATGGATTGTGTGTAATAGCAGACCACATGATAACAAGGCCTGGTGTGTTGGGCTAGGAATAAGGACATGGGACAGCTCTAGCCCTATAAAGTTGATGAACTGAGTCCAGAAGGCTGTAGAGTTCCCAAGCAAAAAATAAGATACTGTTCTTCCAGCTTGAGCTTCGCTGGAGCACTGCAGCAAGCCTGAGACAGAGATGTTGGCCAGGGTACAAGGTAGTGTATTGAAGCGGCAGGCAACTGGAAGCTCATGGTCCTTTTTGCAGACAGAAAGTAGGTGACTGTTTCGTAGAACACCCAGTCTGTACTTTGTTTCCCCAGTGTAGAAGAGCAGCAAATCCAGTCAACTAGATTGTGTGAAGTGTGAAGATAAAGCCTTGTTTCACCTGGAAGGGGTGATTGGGCCCTTGGATCCTGAGGAGGAAGGGAGTGAACAGACAGATATTACACCTGCTGTGGTGGGAGGGTAGGTGCCGTGAGGCTGTGTTGGTATCTTTTATTCAGCAGCATCTAAGGTATGTAGCACACAAACAAATGATCATGCAAGAGTGTCAACTTGCTTCAAGGAAAAGAAAAAGCTGATGAAAGGCAATCAATTCATTATCTTTAGGGAATGAAGAAAAAAGACTGGCATCTTTCATGACCACTAGATGGCTCAAACTACTTCATAGTTCTTGAAGTCTTTTTGAAGGGTTGTCAAGTTATAAGTGTAAAATGTGCAACAGCTAATTTCCATCCAGCAAAACCACAGAAACAACTACATGATAACTGGATTTTTCTTTGCGATGTTGATTGAGAAAGAAGTATTAGCAAGGACAAAGGCATAACTCTTCTAAACATCTTTAGAGTGTCTGGGCACCTCTTACGCCCACCTGAAAAGGACAGATTGGAGCCTCATATTAATGTCTCAATTGAAGGACTTATGGAAAATGTAGCACACCCCCAGGAATGCATTCAAAGTAAGTACTGGAGTGGGACTTGAACACAAAAAAAAACTGTGACGCAGGCATCAGCAAGTTGCTAACTCAGTTATGGCCAATTACAGAAGGGTCACAGCAAAAATAATGTGATCTTTTTTCTTTAAATGCTTGAATGAATTACTCGGGCAGAGGGAAATCTTTATTTTCAATTCTTGTTTGTGTATTACTCATTTTAAAAAAATCCCTCCAAAACTGGAAGATCACCTGTTGTACAAATGCACAAGAAATAATGGGAACTGGACCAAAAACTCTTTTTCAATTTGTAAGAGTTTCTTTTTGACCGAAATATTCTGACTATGCAAATAATGAAGATGCACAAGTTCAGTCGCTAATCATTAGGCAAGACAAAAAAGAATGCTAGAAATATAGAAAATATGATGCAAAAACACAGATCAGTATATGCCGACAAACTGAAAGAATGCAAAAACACTTCACGCAGATCCTGAAGCACCATCTATGAAACTTTATGATGTGTGTTGTTCCACCGCAGAGGCTAGCATGCTATATATTGCCAGCATTCACCAACTGTATGATGTATATCCTCGTATTTACATTTATTTTACCCAGGTGCATGAACGGAGTGTGTGGGTGTGTGTGAGAAAGTGTGTGTGGTGTGTGACAGATGACCAATGCTGGAACCTCGTGATATTTGCCACCTCAGTGTTATTGTTGCTTGAGGGGGTAGTTGGTCGTCACCAAGGTTGTCTCCTTTGTCACGGACCTCTCTGATGATTAGCTGTAGTAATAGTTCACCACCACCTCCCCTGGGCAAATAAGGATGGGCAATAAATGCTGGCCTAGCATCTGGTCTGTCATAATGATTAGGACCTTAGGGGTTATCACTCCATGAACATGAGTACAACTTATTTCCACCCACAGAGAGACATCAGTGGAATGAATAGATCTAATCTGATTCTATAATTTAACACGAACATTTACCCCTTCAGAACCATTATTTTATGCACACTTGCAATAATTGATCTAAAAATAAAAGTAGAGAATTGAATTTAATTGAAAGAATTTTTAAAATTGGCCACAAAATATTGGTCTTCAGATAGAATACTGCAACTTGCTGTGATCTCTTCTGCCACTTGATGAAAAATGAATGTAAACAGGACAGCATCAGCAACATAAACAATGAATGCTGGAAACATGCAGCAGGTGAGACAGCATCTCTGGAAAGACAGGAGGAGGAAAAAAAAAACAGCCTCCTGCAAGACCTGCCTGAGGTGCTGCACTGTTGTTTCTATTTGTAGGTGCAGGCTGATCAGCTGCAAGGCCTGAAACATTCCCCGCCCAGCTCCAGATTGTAAATTAGACGGCGGGTGCACGCTAACAAATGGCAATCACGGGCCAAAACTGCTCAGAGGAAAACATACATATTCCTATCACCAGGATCAAACTAAAGTGATAAGGCTTAACAATCACCAACTTGAAAAATCACAAAGTAAAGAGACTTCAAAAAATCCAGCAGCTCTTACAGGATCCCATTATATAAAATGCTCCTTGTGGAAGCATTTAAGAATCCTTCTTTAAAAGAGAATTGAATTTCGCAACAACTTGCAATTATACAGCAGCTGGAATATAAAAGGCCCAAGGCACATCAGAATTGAAACAGGTAACGAACTGCAGCAGAAGTGCCAAATCAAAAGGCAGGGTTGAAAAGCGTAGGTTTCACTTCATCAATATATGCTTTAAGAAAACATACAACAACTGAAAGCGAGATAGTTTTAACCACTGAGACCTGACTAACATAGCCACCACCATCAGGTCATTTGTAGGAATGTCACATATCAATTACCATCTTGGCTCCAGCCAATGCAGCTATGTTGAAAGCAAACTGCCTGTCTGCAATCTTACAGTACAAAGGAAGCCCTTTTGGGAAGACATTCTATCCTGCTGCATCATAAGGCTTCACAGGAATGTGAATAAAGCAGGCATTTTAGCTGCCTGCCAATTAAATTAAAAATGAGCACAAGTTTAATGCAGCAGACAGATTTGGGAGAGTACGGAGGTCAGGTCATTTGCAACACCAGAGAGATTAATGATACCCTGAACCATTTCTGTTAAACTAGGTTAACACAATGGATGGAGATTAGTAATTTTATTCAGAAACACACTAGCCTGGGGGTGATAGAACACAGAATTTTTCTATAAATAAATGGTACTAGAAAGTAGTCAAATGTGCACATAAATACACCTGGAAGCAGATGGGCTGCCAGTATAATTTCTTTTACAAAAAGCAGCGAGTGACAACAGATTTTGGGTTGAAAGGTGAAACAGATCACTGCTATGCTAATAGTTCACAGAACCCACCCTATTTATGGACCATAAACATCAACTTGTATTTAAACAAAATTATAACCTGTTATTTATTGGCATCCATTACACAAAAATATTGAAAAAAAGATTATTCCTTACACCTTGAGAACACAGTTAGTGTAATTTAGTTAATAATGGTAATTATTGAAGATATTTAGTATTTATTATATTGTTGGTTAGAAAATTTTTAATTAATTTATCGCTAAGTCTCAACTAAAATAGCATAAGTGGACACTGCACCCAAATCTTCTCAACAAACCCCAATGGGTGGCTCACACTTTCCTTCGGACATATTTAACACTCTGGTCTAGTGGTGCACTGGGGCAAACAATGACATTGTTCTGGACCGTAAAATTTGCAGCCTTAAAAACCTTTACATCATTTTGATCTATTCATCTTCATAGAAGATTGAAAAAGAAAGAGTCTCTCAGACAAGGGCTGTTTACAACAATTATTTTTATTATGCTGGCTAGCAAATTTCTGTGTGAGGATGCTAATTCCATCCATAGCCTATTAACTGACCACTGGTCAATGGTATTCACCAAACACTTTTTTTTGGATAGGAGAGATTATAATCATCAGGCTCAGTAACTGCATTGTCCTCTATCCCTCAATCAACATCACAAAAAGGGACAGATTTTCTGGTCACTATCACATTGCTGACAGTTTTCTGTATATGGGAGTTTACTTTGCGCAAATTGGCTGTCATATTTCCTGCATTATGACAGGTGTCTACACTTAAGAATGAGGAAGAGAATAACATTGTAAAACAATGCTGAACTTTACCACAACTAGTAACAACACTTCCTCACTCAGTGGCTCAACAGGGCCGGTGACTATAAATAAACACCTAAACTTCCAGGGGTCTCCTCAGCTAACTTTATTTTCAGTGACCCAGAGAGATATTTCTGATATACAACTTGTTAAAGACAATTTTCATACTGCACCTCCCTGTTCTATATGCACCTTAAACTGTTCAAATCATCCCTTGTAAAATTCATTCTGCTAGAACCTTTGCAATATAAAAATAATCCACAAGATGCACACACCAGTTCCAAAGACTAATATTTTATATTGGCACATGTTTACTGAAAGTGTGCTTTTTAAATTGCCAAGATAATGAATTCAATTACCGTAAAAATTGGAAAGAATAAAAAAAAACTTACCCTCTCCGCTATCTTCATGGATTCTCAAACTGGCTGAATCCTTGTTTAGAATATAATTTGCAAAAGTAATGATTTTTTTAAAAAAAAAATACAGTTTCTCCCAAATTCCTCTCCCTTGCCTTTTATAAATTTCCCCTTATGTGGCACATAACAGTTATTAATGAAGGCATCTGAAAGACAGTACTCTTAACATTGCCTCAGTTGAGGGAAATGTATTCATCCAGCAAAGACTCAATAGTAATTTGAGGTTTTACAAAAACACAAGTCTCTAACTCAGAGGCGTGCAGACATATTTGACATTTCACAGAGTGCCAGTAATGTCTAAGGAAGTGGGATAGTAAAAATGTCACCACAGTGATTCAGACACCCAGACTAATGCTCTAAGCGCATTGCTTCAAATTCCGTATGGCCAGCTGGTGAAATCAGAATTCAGTTAATAGATCTGGAATATAGAACGAGTTGTAAGTGATGGTGACTATGAATCTAAACATTGATTGTTGTACAAACCCATCTGGTTCAAGAAAATACCTTAGGGAAGGAAATCTGTCAATCACACCTGATCAGGCCTACAATGTAACTCTAGAACCACAGCAATGTGGTGGACTCTTAAGTGCTCTCTGAAATGGTCTTGAATGGCTACACAAATTCAAAGGGCAATTAAGGATGAGAAACATATGCTGGCCTTGCAAGTGAATTAAAAACCAGTAGTGTTCCTTAAATATACAAATATTGTAGCCAGCGAGTACAAGCTCTAAATAGGAACCAGCAGGGTACAATCCATTACATTAATGCTGGACGTAGGAGCACAATGTTTGACTGGATTTGCTATTAGCACTCAGCAACCTGATGAGCTTGCCAGCACCCTTTAAATCAACAAGCCATCTTTATTAGATTTTAGCTAGGATCTGCCAAGCAAGTTGCCCAGTGGCAGGATAACAACATTGATAACACAGGCATGGCTTGGCCTTTCACTGTTAAATATTCAAACAGCATGTATTTGAAAACATCCTGCAACTATGGTGAAATTTATAACCCAGATTATGGCCACATTGTATGCAAATAACTCACTTGTTAGTTTCATGTCATAGAGTCACGGATATTGCAACGTATCACACTGCACTAAATAACAAAGCTTATTTTGGAGCAATCTTTAATCATGAATAACAATGTACAGTACATGTTTGTACTTTGGAAAGACAACAGGTGATGAAGGGTCTAGGCCCGAAACGTCAGCCTCTCTGCTCCTATGATGCTGCTTGGCCTGCTGTGTTCATCCAGCCCTGCACCTTGTTGTCTCGGATTCTCCAGCATCTGCAGTTCCTACTATCTCAGGTGAATTATCTATTGTATACAGTCTCCATCATTGTGTGGATGAGATCCACCTCCACATAGTACTGCAGTGCAGCATAACACAGTAGACTCGAAAGTGCCCGAGAGTCACGTCTTTTCTTGTTTTGAGTATTGAAAGAGGCCCATCCCTGAATATCACCCATACAAAAGCTCACATTGACCCACAGCTGACCAGCTAAATACTCCATGTCTATCATATGATGAAGGAGTGACTTGGGAACATCTTGAGCTCTTCACATTCCTCAGGAGCCACTTTGCTCAGCATCAATGAGGAGATCCTGGAATGAAATCAGCTGTGCCAACCTTTTACAAACTACAGCGTCAAGTGTTTGAGAACAAAGTCATCTCCAAATCAACAAACTCCTGTGTGCACAACATTTGACATCAATACATCTTGTACTGCAGTGAGACACAGAAGACTGTAAGAGACCCTTCCACCAGCAACATCTCCACTAAGTCTCCCAAATTCAGGAGCAGCACATGGGGGAAAAAAAAAACTATTGTCTGTCTTGAAGCTAGTTCCACAAGCTACCAAACTCTCAAAATCAATGTCAATGGACCAGCCACTGTGTCTGTATGGCTGAAAATTTATCTTCTCTGTAATGTCCTGTTTTGCTCAACTCTCAGGTGGCCATCATTTCAGTGACAGACAAAGAAAATGAGACAAAATGACACTCTAATGCTCTCCTTGTAGAGCAGCAGCAGTACTATTAATGACTGGGAGGAACCTGCTACCAATCCCTTAAAGTAACAACTTGTCTATCAGACTACATCACGTTTTGATTCATATTTTAGTAATGAGGCAGAATAGCTGCAGGGAAGGAAAGAAAAGAAAATCCTGTATTGCAGTTTCCCAAGCTTCATTAGCCTTGCTGCTCTAAAGATTGGGTGGGGGGGGGGGGGGGGGGGGGGGAGTTGGGAAAGAAAGAAAAAAAGAAAGATCGGCCTGTTCCATATAGATAGAGTCAGAGAGATGTATAGCATAGAGACAAACCCTTTGGCTCACCTCATCCATACCAATCAGATATCCTAAACAAATCTAGTCCCGTTTGCTAGTATTTGGCCCATATCCCTCTAAACCCTTCTTTTCATATACCCACCCCGATGCCTTTCAGGAGGTGTAATTGTATCAGCCTCCACCACTTCCATTGGCAGCTCATTCCATACATGCACTACCTTCTGCATGAAAAAGTTTCCCCTTAGGTCACTTTTAAATCTTTCCCTTCTCACCTTAACCTATGTCCTCTAGTTTTGGACTCCTCACCCCAGGGAAAAGACCTTGTCTATCTACCCTAGCCTCCTTTTATAAACTTCTATAAGGTCACCCCATGGTCTTTGATGCTTGAAGGAAAATAGCACCAGCCTTTTCAGCTTCTCCCTATAGCTCAAACCCTCCAACCCTGGCGACATCCATGTAAATTTCTTCTGAGCCCTTTCAAGTTTCACAACATCCTTCCTATAACAGGGAGACCAGAATTGCATGCAGGATTCCAAAATTAGCCTAACCAATGTCCTGAACAGCTGCAACATGACCCTATACTCAATGCAGACCAATAAAGGCAAGCATCTACCTGAAATCCCACTTTCAAGGAACTATGAACCTGCACTCCAAGGTCTCTTTGTTCGGCGACACTCCCCAGGGACTTGCCATTAAGTGTAAAAGTCCTGCCCCAATTTGCCTTTCCAAAACAGCACCTCACATTTATCTAAATTAATCTCCATCTGCCACTCCTTGGCCCAGTGGCCCATTTGGTCAAGCTCCCATTGTACTGAGGTAACCTCCTTCGCTGTCCACAACACCTCCAATTTTGGGATCATCTGCAAACTTACTAACCATACTTCCGGTGTTCACATCCGAATCGTTTATATAAATGACGAAAAACAGTGGAACCAGCACCGCTCCTTGTGACATACCACTGGTCACAGGCCTCCAGTCTGAAAAATGACCCTCCACCACCACCACCCTGTCTTCTACCTTTGAGCCAGTTCTGTATCCAAATGGCTAGTTCTCCATGTATTCCATATGATCTAAGCTTGCTAACCAGACCACCATGAGGAACATTGTCGAACACCTTACTGAAACCCACACAGATCATGTCCACCGCTCTGCCCTTGTCAATCCTCTTTGTTACAACTTCAAAAAAAAACTCAATTAAGTTAGTGAGACAATTTCCCATGCACAAAGCCATGTTGACTATCCCTAATCAATCCTTGCCTTTCCAAATACATGCAAATCCTGTCCCTCAGGATTCTCTCCAACAACTTGCAGACACAACAAAGATTCATGGCAGAAAGTTATGACCCTGAGCAGACATCATTGAAGTGAAGGGAAATCCAGCCTTTGAAACCCAAGGAACTCATTCCATTTTACATTTGGATGTCTCATTGGTTGGTTTAGTGTGCTGTTTTGAAGGCCAAGAGATTCAGGAAGGGTAGTTTTTAGGATTCATTTGCCAATGAGGCAACTGTACTAAGAGACCACAAAAATCCGGTAAAATTAGCCTTTTAACATTTACATAGTTTAAATCCAGCTACCCATTAGTGTAGGAGTGATCCCCGAGTGTCCTACACAGTCACAAAAAACATGTCCCAGATACCAGAGATATTTGCTGCTGTCACATGAAAGCACATTTCTTAAATATAATACGGTGGATGCTGGAAATGTGAAATAAGAACTTTATAAGCTTTGTGACGACAGAATTATGGTGTGTAGTTGATGTATAATCATTGAAAGAGCAAAATTGATTCCACCAGGTACAAACTGTAGAAGTAAATCAAACTAGCATATATTCTACACGCGATGGAGGAGGAGCAGACTGTTTCAGCATTGTCTGCACCTAGCAAAGAAAAGGTCATGTTTTGCAGCTTAATAACCGTGAGGAGCTTGCTGGCTGCCCTAGTCCTGCACATGCTTATCAACTGAACACAGGGAGACACAAAATGCACCTGTAAAGTGAGAGTTTTTTTTTTAAAAAAGTAAACTGGTCTCCCAGTTTCTTCGCCGCTACAAGGCTGGCACAGTGCAAGATCCATACATTGAATTAGATTTTGTTATCTTACTACAGCAAACAGCTAACTGTTCAATATCAGTCTGAAAAGGGTTAATATTTGATCGAGTGCAGTAAGCATAGTGATGACGTTGTAAGAACTTAGTGGGAGATTAAGCAGGATGACAGAGGGGGATAAACCATAGGCTTGGTCCTCCGAATAATCATGCAGTAGTTTTTTTTTTAAAATTCATTCAGAGATGTGGATATCACTCACTGGGCCAGAACTTATTCCCATCGGAGATGGTGGCAGCAAGTGGCCTTCTTAAACTGTTGCAATCATGTGATGTAGGTACACCCACGATGCAGTTGGAGGGATAGAGTTCCTGGATTTTCACCCAGCAACACTCAACGAATGGTAATATAAAAGTCAGGATGGTGAGTGGTTTGGAGAGGAACTTGCAAGTGGTGGTGATCCCATGTATCTGCTGCTCTTGTCCTTCTAGATGATAGTGGCCATGTGTTTGTAAGATGCTGTCTAAGCAGCCTTAGTGAATTTCTGCAGTGCATCTTATCGATAGTACACAATGCTGCTACTTTGAGCCAGCGGGGGAGGGAGTGAATGTTTGTGGATGTAGTGCCAATCAAGCACTTTCCTTTGTTCTGGATGGAGTTCAGGCTCTTGAGTATTTCCTGGACGAGTGCAGTTCCAACAATTGGGAATTATTCCATCACATTTGTGCCTTAAGGACAGGTTTTGGGAGTCAGGATAGGAGATACTTGCTGCAGGATTCTGACCAGATCTTGTAGCCACAGCATTTATATAGTAGTCCAGTTCAGTTTCTGGTCAATGATAACTGCCAGGATGCTGACAATGGGGATTCTGCAATGGTAACACCACTGAATGTCAAGGCACAAATTGTTGGATTCTGTCTTGTTGGAAATGGTCATTGCCTGGCACGAATATTACACATCACTTGTCAGTAAGACTGGATATTGTTCAGGTCATGCTGCATTTAAGCATGGACTGTTCAGTATTTGAGGAGTTACAAATACTGCTGAACACTGAATGCACAATGAGTATTCCTATCTCTGACCTTTTGATGCTAGGCTGATTCCCTCGCTTATTGGTAATGTAAAGTGGGTGATATCAGGCAGAAGAGTTGGCAAATTGTGATCTAATACAATTCTGCCAATGCCCTTCATGGATGTCTAGTCTTGATTCCCTGGACCTGTTCGAAATATATCCACGTAGCATGGCAATAGTGCCACACAACATGAAGGAGGGTATCCTCAAGGTGAAGAAGAGATTTTGATTCCACAGGGTCTGTGTTACGGTCACCCCTTCCAATGCTGTCACGGACAGATGAATCTGCAGCAAGCAGACTGGTGAGAATGATGGTAAATAAAGTAGCATATATTCTTATAAACTGCAAGACTTTGCAGAGATACAATAATCTTGTTTACAAGTCACTTTCCTTTCGACCAGAAGGCTACCCTTGCACAGAATAAAGCTGTAAAGACCCTACATAATAGAAATAAGAGTTAAGATTGTCTAAATTTCTATATAGTGGAAATAACCTATCACTTTTCACTTGTGTGGTGAACATTGCCTCATTAGTAAAGTCTCCAGACAGATCCCCACCCAGTCAGAATAGAACATCAAACCTGACTGATCCACAAGGAAAGCTCGCAATTCCCTGACTCTCAGCCAACACAAAGATTTTTCAAAGCAAGAAGCTCAAGATCTACTTCTTCCAAATAAATACAGTGACTTGAAGAAATAACTAAGAACTCAGTTGCACATTTTACAAATAACTTGCATAAACTAAGTTATTATCAGGCCATTTAACTTTGATTTTGGAAAAATACAAAACAGTGCTCAAGAGGTCCTGGAAATACTGCGGAATATGATCAGACAGGATTAACCAAGTTAGGTCTCACTCCATCTAGTGTGTAAACCTCTAACAGATATATGGGGAGCAAAACAGCATACTACCAACAATACCAGCTCATGAATTTTAAATTTACAATTACTACGCTGTTAACAGGAAGGCTTGGAGTAGAAACCAGCGCACTCCCCCAAAAAGAACTAATGCTAATTGTTCTGAGGAAGGGTCACGCGACCCGAGATATTAAACGCATTTCTCCCCACAGATGCTGCCAGACCTGAGTTTTCGCAGCAATTTCTGTTTGTGTCTCCCCTGAAGATCTACCCTTGCAGTTTCCCACCTTATAGTTCTAACCCTGTCCAGTCCACTTCCAACTTCTCCCTAAAATATATGAACAGGAATGTCCTGACAGAGCCATGGTTAAAGCCTGCTCCTGCCCCAAGCTTATTTCTTCCAATTGGGATGCAATTTTTTCTCCCCTTTTCTAATCTACATTCGGATCCTTCTGTTCCCTGAGGGAATTGCAACAATTTCCAGTTTTGTTAGTCACTACCTCTTCACGCTCAACATCCAATTTCTCTATGCCTCCATCCCCTGGCAGGATGGTCTCTGGGTTCTTGTCTCCTTCCTTAAATGGCAGCCCAAACTGTCCCCATCTACCACCACCCTCTTTCACCTCACTGGGCTTATTCTCTCTTTAAATTAAAGGTCTCTTTTAGTTTAAATGTTCTGGCCATGGGTACTCACATGCACCCAATTACATCGATCCTTTGTGGTTTTGGAAACATGTGTTACTCTGGGCCTACTTAAGTCCCTTCAAATCTTTCTTCCAGTTCATTGACTACCTTACTGGTATTGCTTCCTGCCTCTATAGAACTGAAAAACAAATCAATTATGCTTCCAATTTCCTCACTTCTCTCACTGCCACCTGGTCCAGCTTTGACCCTCCCTTTCCTTCGGTCTACATTTCCAGGGTCCAGGTGGTCACTACAATTCCACTGATTCCCATACTGACCTAGACTAGACTCAATAATCTGATCAGCCAGTCTTTGCATATGTTAAGAGTTTTGGCTACACTTCGCTAACCCATTACATACCTTTTTACACATTACAGGCTGCGGTTATGTCAAACTGAACAGAACATCTCCAGCTGTCCCCAGAGTTGAGAGCTGTCAGCACTTAAAATATCATCAGGCATGACATTTACAAACAGTATGAATTATGTAGATATCCAAATCCATTACAAGTGATGAAATTTTGCTTTTCCCCGCCCCCGCAAAAGAAAATTGGATTTAAAAGGGACAGTAATTTTTAGTCCTAAGTGATGTTCTTTCACATAGGATCATAGAATCCCTACAGTGTGGAAACAGGCCCTTCGGCCCAACAAGTCCACACCGACCCTCGGAGCACCCACCCAAACCCATTCCCCTATAACCCACCTAACCTACACACCCCTGAACACTACGGGCAATTTAGCATGGTCAATCCACCTAACCCGCACATCTTTGGATTGTGGGAGGAAACTGGAGCACCAGGAGGAAACCCACGTAGACACGGGGAGAACGTGCAAACTCCACACAGACAGTTGCCCAAGGGTGGAATTGAACCCAGGTCCCTGGCGCTGTGAGGCAGCAGTGCTAACCACTGTGCTGCCTGATCTGTACAGTTTCTACTGAGTCATAAGTGTCAAAGCCATCAGCAGTTAACAGTATGCAATCCATTTGCCTGTTTGACTCCACTCTCTACCTGGAGGGAGCTCTGCTTCCAGACATGTCACCATGACAACAGTCACGAGGGCACTACCACCCGAGTGCCACTCCTACACCTAAAGGAACCACTTGGATATAGCAAAGCAGACTAGTGACCCGGAAATACTAACGTACAAGCAAAGAACGGGAAGAAACAAAGTTGTGCCTGCCTTGGTGTAACCCGGGAACAGGGTAGGAGTGCCACTGGCAAAGCCATGACATGGAGGTGCCAATGCCAATGTTGGACTGGCATGGACAAGGTCAGAAGTCACATGACACCAGGTTATAGTCTAACAGGTTTATTTGAAAACACAAGCTTTTGGAGTCTTACTCCTTCAGCTGTCAGAGACAGGCAGAGAGAGAGAGAGAGAGAGAGAGAGATAGTATCAGACACAGAATTTGTAAGTAAAAGATCAAAGGGTCACACCATTAAGGAGGATGTACTAAACAAACCTAAGATGCGGATAAGTTTTTAAATCAGTTAGAAGGCTTTAATTTATTAGTATGAATTTGTAAATCCTTTCAAGTCCCTGTCCTGAGAGAACTAAAAGTTTTTAAATCAGTGTAAAGAAGAGGTGCCATTTTAGGTCAGACAATGCATGTTAGGTGTGAGGCCTCGTTTAAAATCCGTTTGTGTTTTGGTTTGGAGTCAGACTGGTTTTATTTCTAAAGCAGGAATTCAGAAAAACACCACATTGACTGACTGTCTATAAATTGAACCAAATCGAATGTATCTGCAAATATAAATTTACAGGGTGGGAGAGTGGGGCCATCTTTAATTGCACAACTGAGTGACTTGCCAGACAGTTTCAGAGGGTTGTTAAGGTTCAACCATACCTCTGAAATCAGAGGCCAGAGAAGCTGAGAACGACTGATTTCCTTCCCAAGAGGACATTAATGAACCCACAAAAGAGTTTTATGAAGATTCAGTTGTTTCAGGTTCCAATTCATGGGATCAGCTTTTTGCTTTAAAATTATTCGTGAATTGCATTTGAATTCTCCCAGCTGTAGTGGAGCATGCTTTTTCTAAGCATTAATCTGGCCCTCTGGATTATAAATTGAGTAATTTAACTACTATGTAACCTTCACAAAGACAACATGATGTGCCAAAGTGTGGTCCACTTAGGTGTACTGAAAGCCTCATATTAACATGCAGGGCCCTATCCTTTGCAACTATAAAGAATATGTACATGCATTACCCCAGTATCGACACAATAAAAGTCGGTCACAGCCACTTGCTTGTACATTTCTCACAATAATGCCTGGATCACAGTCAACTTGCCAAGTTTAAAATTTACACCAAGCCTAGCAGTCGAGTGTTTCTAATTAAGTTGCTGAGAAACCTAGAAGGACTTGTCTAACCAGGACCACCCTGCCTCTACCCACATGAGATTAAACATAAAATGCTTGAAGGACGGAGTTTGAAAGTTTTGTTCTATTTCTCCAAAATGTTTCCAGAGTTTTGTTTTCGATTAAAATTTCCTACATCTACAATGTTTTGTTTGTTTTATACTAGTGGGCATGGCAATGTAGTGGTGTGCTATTCAAGTAGTAATCCATGGAACTGAGCCCAATGATCCAGAACCATGAGCTCAATTCCTCCAAGGGAGGGGAGGAATTTAAATTTAACCCATTAAATAAATCAAGAATAAAAAATTCCAGTAACTGTAAATGTTACTGTGGAACTAATTAAATTGTTTGCACAGAAAACTGGCATAGACTCAACAGGTCAAATGACTTTTTGTCCTGTAGCTATGCTATAATTCTACCTTGTTGTAAACCCAAATCTGCTCATTAATCTACTTTAGAAAAGGAAATTGTCACTCTTACCCAATCAGGCCCATCTCAGGCTTATTCCAGAGGTCTGTTTTTAGGATTTAGCAGCACTTTCACCCCTGCAGCCTGGGTTCAATTCTGTGTCAGGGTTTTATGGCTTTGGTGTGAAATTCTTCTTGTTTGTGCCTTGAAAATGCAAAGCAACTCTGACAGAGACAGAATTAGCAAGAATTGAAGTTCCACTTCAGAGCTGCAAATATCACCTAGAAAACAGGTCAAGTTTGGGAGTGAAGGAGAAAGGAGAAGGGCTAAGAGAGCTCGTAAGGCACTGATTGTCGAGCTGGTGGTAGAGAATGAAATCTGGGTGACGGATCTTGCTGCCAAGTGTTTAGACTGGCACAAGGGTACTACTCCTAATCAGTGAATCACAACAGCTGTTTCAAAGCAGCATTCCAGGCTGAATGGCCTCTCTCTGTTCTGTAAGTTTCTGTCCTTTATGTTTCCGAACACCAAAGTTACCTGTGCGGTCTCTATCATCACGGATGCTAATCTTCAGGCAGTTTGATTAACTCATCGTGTTGTCAAGAAACAGCTGAGCATTAGAAACAGCAAAGGTTTTGGTCGTCGACAAACCCAAGCTGTAGTGCTAAAGACTTGTCCTCCAGAACCAATTGTGACCTTAGCCGAAGTGTTCCAGCACAGCTGCCATTTGCTGAGCTATGTCCTTTCCATAATTCACCTGCTTGTTGACTTAAATTAACTCCCGATCTGCAATGTATACCCAGACGCGCTCAGTTGGTAGCGCTTTTCCCAGAAAGAAAATCAGTTTAAAGCAAGTAAAACACGTACTTGGAAACTAAAGTGGTAGAGGTGGGTACAATTACAGCTTTTAAAAGAAATTTGGACAGGTAGACAGATAGGAAAAATTTACAAGGATATGGGCCAAACACAGGCAAATGGGACTGGTATAGTTCAGCATAGACAAGTTGAGCCAAAGGGCCTGTTTCCATGCTGTATGACTCGATGAACATATTGGTTATTCTGGAACATTGTTTTGTATACCTCAAAACAAGGTGAAGTATTATCTGTCACTCAAGTTTTACTGTCTTTTCGTTTTGTGTTGACACAGATTGAGAATGTCTGTTGGTTCAAGCCCCACTTTCAGGAATTAAGCAAAACAGTCATAGATGACAGTCTAGTGTTGCAGAGACACAATGCTGCAGTGTCAGAGGTGCTGCCTTTCAGATAAAGTGTTAGATTGAGGACCTCTCTGCTTGATGCAAACTTCCCAAAGTTCTTCATTGAGGAGGAGCAGGGCTTTTCCACATGCCTTGACCAATAATCATATCTCAAAACACAAATTGTCAGATTGTTCTCCCATAGTCTTTTTACTGGAAGTTGCTGTGTACACATTGACTACACATCAAGGAGTTCAGGATATCCAGTAGTCATGAAAGGTGCCATATAAAGGCAAGTCCATTATAAAAGCTTCAATTTTAAATTCTCAGGTTTCAATCACTTCATAGTTTTGCCTGTTTCTTTAACTTCTTCCAGCCTTCTAACCTCTCCCTCTCCTCAGACTCTGATTCATACAGCACAGAAACAGACCCTTCTATTCAACTTGTTTGTACCGACCAGACATCCCAATCTGACCTAGTCCCATTTACCAGCATTTAGCACATATCCTTTTAATCCCCTCCTATTCATACACCCATCCAGATGCCTTTTAAATGTTTTAATTGTACCAGCCTCTATCACTTCCTCCGGCAGTTCATTCTGTACATGGACCACCATCTGCATGAAAAAGTCACCCCTCAGGTCATTTTTAAATCTTTCCCCTCTCGCCTTAAACCTATGCCCTCTAGTTTTAGACTTCCCCACCCTAGAAAAAAAGACCTAGACTATGCACCCTATCCTCATTAGTTTATAAACGTCTGTGAAATCACCCCTCAGCCTCTAATGCTCCAGGGAAAAAACCTCCAGCCTATCCAGCCTCTTCCTAGAGCTCAAACCCTCCAGGGATGGCAACTTCCTTGTAACCTTTTCTGCACCATCTCAAGTTGAACAACATCCTTCCTATAAGAGGGTGACCAGCACTGTACATAGTATTCTAAAAGTAGCCTTGCCAATGTCCAGTACAACTACAACATGTGTCCCAACTCCAATACTCAATGTTCTGACCAATGAAGGCAAGCATACCAATCGCCTTCTTCACCATCCTGTCTATGTATAACTCAATTTTCAAGGAACTTTGCACCAACACCCCCAGATCTCTTTGTTCAGCAGTATTCCCCAAGGCCCTACCATTAACTGTACAAGTCCTGCCCTGGTTTGCCTTACCAAAACGCAACACTAAATTAAACTTCATCTGCCACTCCTCAGCCCATTGTCCCATCTAATCAAGGTCCTGTTATACTGAGATAATCTTCTTCAGTCTCCACTACACCACCTATTTTAGTGTCATCTGCATACTCACTAATCATGCCTCTGACATTCACATCCAAATGATTTACATAAACGACAAAAAGCAGTGGACCCAACACCAATCCTTGCAGCAAAATGCAGGTCACAGACCTCCAGTTTAAAAAGCAACCCTCTACCACTACCCTCTGTTTCCTACCTTCAAGCCAATTTTGCATCCAACTGGCTGGCTCCCCCAGGATCCCTTGTGATCTAACCTTATTTGTTTAATTTCTTCTCAAAAATAGACTTCGAATGATTTTGTCTTTCACTTTCCTCACTTAATTTGTAGAGTATGTCAAGATAAAATTGTGTTGATGCCTAAAGCACAAGACTAATTTGATGCATCAACATTACTTGACAATGTCACCTACAGGTATAGTACTGGAGTTCTGGGACTGCTCACTGTTTTAAACATATTATAGACTGTGCACAGGCTCAAGGTAGATTTATCACACAACTGGGGAAGTTAACTTCCTGAAAGAACCTGATTAAAAAGAAGGTAAGTTGATACCCCAGTTGCATGACACAATTGGTTCAGGTGAGACGAGCTTCAAACTTTCCATGATATCCACTCCTCTGATTCTACTGCATTCCTTTGCCCTTTTATTGGCAGCCTTGCATCCTGTGTAGGCCCAAATGCTCTGGAATTTCTTCACTCAAGTAATCAACCCCTCATATTGCTCACCTCTCTCCAGGACCTCTTCAAAATCCAGTTGTCTGACCAAGCTTTAGGTCAGCTCAACCCTTCTACGGTCTCTTCCTCTGCTTTAAATGGCTTTGGATATTTTTGTGAGCAAAACGCAATATATTAATACATATTATTATTGCTTCTCAAGCAAGAAAGAACATAAAAACAAGGAGCAGGAATAGGCAATTCAGTCCCTCGATCCTGTTCTGTCTTTTAAGGGGGTTATAGCGGATCTTATCTTGGCAACTCCACTTTTTCTGTCTGTACCCCATAATATTTTAAATCAGATTTTGAACTAGCAATCTCCTCCTCATGCTGGCGTTCACTGCACTCTGGGGTAGCGAATTCCACAGATTCATAAGCCTTTGAAAGAAGTAATTTCTCTTTTAAATCTGTCACCTCAGTCTAAAATTATAACTTCTGGTTCTTGATTGCCACTGTACATCTACTTTGTCGATTCTCCCCCCACAACCTTCACTTAGCATCTTACATATCTCAATTAGACCTGCTCTCATTCTTCTAAACTCTACTGAGAATAGGCCTAAACTGGTCAATCTCTCCTCATAGGACTGCCCTTTCAACTCTGGAATAATCTTGCCTCCAATGCAATTACATCGTTCCTCAAGTAAGGCAAACAAAACTGTGTGCAGTACTCCAGACACACAGTCTCAATGCCTTGTAGAGATACAACACTTCCTTACTTTTATATTCCATTCCTTTAGCGAATGGCAAAATTCCACATGGCCTCCTCATTACTAACTGTACCTACGTAGTTTTCTGCGATGCATGTACGAGGATGCCAAGATTCCACTGCACTGGAGCATTTTGAAGTTTCTCTCCAGTTAGATAATAAAGTAAAATTGGAAATAAATACTTGGATGCCATATCCCAAGGGGCTAACAACAGTGGTGGGAAGGTTCTTTGTAGAGCTAAGGCCAAGGGCGGGGGGGTGGGGAGGGGTTTAATGGAGTAATTAAAATTTTCAAGCATTTAGGTTGAACAATTAAAGAGGAATTATTTCCATTGGCAGGAGCTCAGTAGCAACAGGTCACAACAAATGTGACAATTAGCAAAATTAGAGGCTTTTCTGAAATTTATGATGAGTTTTGTTATGATCTGAAATGCACTGGTTGAAAGAATAATGGAATCAAATTTATTAGTATCTTGCAAGAGAAAATTGGATGCATACCTAAAAAAAGGGCAAAATAATGCAGGGTTATGGGCACACACAGAGGCAGTGAAACTAATTAAATAAATCTTTCAAGAGCCAGCACAGGCATGATGGCCTCCTTCTGGATGGTATCATTTATTTTAAAAGAAAAACAATTGCATGAATACATTTGAAATAAAATTGAAAATTTGGTCTCTTCTCATCAACTTAATACGTCTGCTTCATTCATCTCTGGGAAAATAGTATTGCACAGAATTCCCAGTGTGGAAACAGGCCATTTGGCCCAATAGTCCATACCAACTGTGCGAAGAGCACCCCACCCCAGACTCTCCCCCCTACCCTATCCCTGTAATCCTGCATTTCTCATGGATAATCCAGCTACCTTACACATCCCTGGACATTATGGGCAATTCTCCACTGCCAATCCATCTACCCTGCACATCTTTGGACTGTGGGAGGAAACCGAAGCACCCGGTGGAAACCCACAGAGACACAGGGAGAATGTGCAAACTCCAGACAAGCAGTCGCCCAAGGGTGGAATTGGGATGGGCTGATGGCACTTGAGACAGCAGTGAGATAAAGAGAGTCTTCTGGAGAAGACAGATTGTAATCGACATATTAGCATTTTCACTACCATGAGCTCAGGCCTACATATGTGCCATTCCCCCAATGCCCCCTTAAAATCTGCCACGCTGGTGTTGGAACTCCAGCATAAAAGATGTGCAGTGTTTTATAAGTCAAGGTTTTCCATTAAAGATAACATCAAGAGTAGCTTGCTTTCTTATCTTGTTGTGCAATCCCACTGGAAATGACAAAACACTCATCTGTTCTCACAGCCTTGAAAATATACTGCTTAAAAAGTTGCAACTGACATTGCGAATCACAAAAAACTTTCTTCTAATTAAAAAAAATTATTGTGTCAAAGGAAAAAAAATATTAAAAGTGGTAGGCAGATTGGAATTCAAAATGTAAGCAGTAAAATTTTCCACAGTACAAAAATCAGAGGACAAATATAATCATAGAATTGTGATTTGTGACAACAAGGGCAGACTTTAAACTTGCAATCAATAAAACTCCTGTACAATGCCAGTGAAGTTCCACCAGGTTTGTAAAGTTGAAGAGTACATTGGCTACACACCTCAGAATGATTTGCGGGAGACAGATTAATATTTTTAAAATTTGTTTGTGGTATGTGAGCGTGGCTAGCTGGCCAGTATTTATTTCCCGTCCCTAATTGCCCTTGAGAAGGTGGCATTGATCTGCCTTCTTGAACTGCTGCAGTCCACCAATAGTATCATGAACAAGCTCAACCAAGAATGTCCAACTTGGGGCTCGGGAGTAGCATCTATCCAGGCACAGTGGAACGAAAGGCCTCCCTCTGTACATGATGTATGATTAGGAAATATCAGTAGCACTGAATGAGGTGTAACATAACAGAAGAACTGGTCAAAAGGAAAGAAACAGGTAAACCGACTGGGAAAGGGGAAACAGACAATAAAATAAGTTACATTTGCACAGCACATACAATGTCGTAAAGTACATTAAGATCCTTCCATTGTCGAACAACACTTGTCACCAAATGACATGAGGAGATATTAGAACCATCGATGGCCTCTTTCTGCTCAAGGGCTTTCAGTCCATCAAGTCTACAGCAACCGTCTGAACTGCATCCCACCCAGACCTACAGCCATAAGCCTGCATTTACCATGACTAATCCACCTAACCTGCACATCTTTGGATCATGGGAAGAAACTGGAACATCCAGAGGAAACCCACACAGACATGGAGAGAACCTGCAAACTGCCCACAGACGGTTGCCCGAGGCTGGAATCGAACCCGGGTTCCCAGCGCAGTGAGGCAGCAGTGGCAACCATTTAGTCACTGTGCCACCAGGGTGGGTGCAAAAAGAACCTGGGTCAAAGGGTTTTAAAAGGGCCATCTAACAAAAAAAAAAGAGAGAGAGAAAAAGAGAAGGGATTTCCAGCTATACGTTGAAGAACAGCTCTCAGAGATGGACGATTAATATCAGGCAGACACAAAAGCCAGATTTGGATATCCTCAGAATTATAGCAAAGAGATCAACAATTACAGGCAAGACTGAAGATCAGCTGTAAAACTAACTGCACGGATAAATAAAGTTATTCATGCACAGGGTTAAGATTTTATTGTTAAATATTGGATAATCTCAAGTTGAGGCAACCGTCGATTATAAAAGTCTTACCTCGCGTGACTGCGGCCTTTCAGTTGTTTCAGCGGCAGGAGTCTGGGAGGAAGCAGGAGGGCAGCCTGGGAAGGTAAGCTTCCACCCAATAAATTTGGGAGTTAACTAATACCCGAGACACTACACGCGTAATGTCTCCCCACCCTTCCACCTTCTCTAACCTAATAATAACAACTAAGTGTGGTGAGCAGGTAAGCTATTTGCATTTTTTCCCCCTCATCTCTTATCTTTCGGGGTGGTCACCTAGACGCCAAATCCTCTGGGAGCGGGTCGGAAGGCAAAGTCGGAGTCTGTTT